>NW_006796728.1:804335-820329 GCF_000442215.2 Lipotes vexillifer | reverse complement strand
CCAAAAAAAAAAAAAAAAAAAAAAAAAAAAAAAATCATTGTCAAGAAAGTATTGCCATCTTGCCTGAAATTGATAAGACCCATATAAACAGGTTAAGGAAAAGCTCTTTCCAGCTCCCTCGTTTTTGTTTTTGTTTTTGTTTTTTAATAAATCTTACAGCATATGTGGGGGGAGAAATCTTGCCAACACATAGAAGTATGAACCACTGATAGTTATTCTGCAGACACCCTACACTATTTGTTGACTTATAACTTTGTAAATTTCAGAGTATGTTATTTCTTATCATCATTGCTTGTGTTGTCTTTTCTCTAGGTCAATTTTCTAAGCGTATTCCCAGTGGAATAGATGAAACTAGCCTGCTTGAACTTTTTCTATGATGTGTTTGACAGAAACTTTTGTCTTTCAAAGGAAAGTAAACAATTGCTGAGGGATTGAACCTATTTCTAGGATCATTGTTATGCATATGATGGACTGAAAGAATGACTTAGGAGGTCTTTCAATTGCTCATATTTTTAATACAAGGTGCCTTCATTTTTTAAGAAGTTTAATGACTTGGGATTTCATTTACACCAAATAATGAGAGCCTGTGCAAGACTGCAATTTTGTAATGTGGGTGTTGTCATGCACTGCTGCACTTGATAGATAATTTATTCAGAGGCTTGGAAAAGAGCTTCTTAAAAATAACTGACATTGAGGATGCCAATAAACATTGATGGCATGCACGTGACAGCTGCGATATCATTAGTAGGTGAAACACCCTACTGTGTAAACAGCTTCAAACTGACTCAAAGAGTAATGTATTTTAGCCAAAGGCATAAGTGAATTCACGAATTCATCCTACTTACAGTTCTCTAACTCAGTTCTATCTTTTTAAAGTTTTATTTATTCATTTTTTATTGGTGTAGTTTGGTGGATATAGCATTTGAAAAGGCAGAGTGCTCTATCCTTTCATATTTCCTAACAGACAGTTGCTACTGCAGTTCTATTAGTGGAAGATTACCATTACAAATCTGCCTGCCTAACCAGATGGTAAATAAGACTAATTGAAAATTTGTAACTTTCTATTAAGACTAGATGAGATTACAGGAAGCCATGATTACATATTGGGACTAGTTTATATTATGAGAAGCATATACACACATATTATTTCATTTCTGCTACAAGTAATCATGAAGAAGAAGAATTAACTTGTTCTGTATATCTGCAACGGTACAAACAAGACCTATGGAACAGGGAAAAGTAACTCAGACTCTGAATAATGGAAAATTTCTAATGATTTGTCTGACCAAAGGGAGAAAAGTCTTTTTCTCTGTCTTTTCACTGTAGCCAGTGAGTTTCCTGTCTCTGAAATACTCAAATATATGCTGGATAGCCACTTGGTAGCAATGCTATGCTGACGATGTTGGCTTCAAATAGCAAGGATGCTCTCCCAGATGATTTTAAAAGTACTCTTCAATCTTTGGTTTCTATATTTCCACATAGAAAATTCTTCCAGGGTAATTCTAGCTCTATAGTATGAGAAGAAGTAAAATGAAATATTATGGCAGAGAGGAATGCAAAATAGAATTCCCCACACTGTAACTGAGAATACTTAGTTTCCTTTCTTTATATTCTATAACAAAATTTTCAGAGGGAAAAAGTACTGAAAAAGCAGCTATGAATTTGGGCCTTATATCTTATTCTTGCAATAAAGAACATTTAATATGTTCTTTATTTTTACTTAACTATGATTTTTATTCCCTCTCTCTTTTTCCATCTCTTTCCAAAAGTACCCAAATGATAAATTTTAAGATTCATGTTTGTGGAACCACAATATTATCAGCTAAATGCAACCAATTTCACAGTTAATAGTATACTAATTAGTATTTCATTATATTAAACATCTTCTTAAAGCACTTCTTAATACTGCAAGTGAGGCCAGGAAATATAGGAGAATATTTGGCTGCTCAGTTAGCTGTGAATATTTCTCTTAAAAGTACACAAATACTGAGAAATGGAACCTGAAGCTCTATATGTAAAAATGTCTGTAAGAAATGTTATTTTTCTGTAAGTTGAAAGAACAATGTAACTATGATGGAGGTAAAGCATTCATTGAAAAATATGATCCAATTTTACAGAAGTACACTTGGCACAATATAAAAGATGCTATACTTGTTAGTAACCTTATGTTTTATATTTTCATTCCAGGATTTACTCTTCAAAATGAGAGTTGAACATTCTTATCTTCAGTTTCAATATTTGTAAAAAAAAAAATAAGTTTTATTTCAATTATGAAAATATAATTCACCATAAAAATATAAATAAATATATATTTATTTAAATATATAAAATAATTTATTTAAATATATAAAATAATTTATTTAAATATATAAAATATATATTTATTTAAATATATATTTAAATATTTATTTATATTTTATATAAAATATAAATAAATAAATTGTCTATACCATTATTCTATGTAAAGAGAATTTTAGAAATGATGTTTTCTTCTGAGCAAAAATTGTACCGACTGGGAACATATTCCAGACTTGTGAAATTGGAAAGTTGTAGTAAGAACAATTATACTAAAAACAATGTTGTATATGAAAAATAACTTCCCAAGGTTTCAGAGTCTAAACAGCTATCTAATTTTGAAATTCCAAAGTAATAATTTTCATTTGCAATAATCTAAATTTGGTACAAGAATAGATAACTATTTTCATTAAAGTTCTGATAAACTTTTGGAAAGAATTCTAGATCTATGGTTAGAAAAGTTCACAAGAAAACAATAAGGCCATTAAAACTGCACCTCAGAAGTAGAACATTCATATATTATTCTTATTCTGCAGAAAAATCAAAGTACCTCAGATCAAAACTAAGTCCTTGGAGAAAAATTGCAGCAATCCAATTTCATTCTGTATTTAGAGAGGTGAATTGCAAATCAATGACTAATCTTTAAAGAAATTATAGAGATAACTTGGCCACAATAGAAACTTGTGAGAGAGTTTAAATGCAGAAGTGAAGTGAATTACTTTCAGGAGGTCTTTTGATGCCAAGACATGACAGACACAGAATTGCCTGGTGGGCTTTAGAATGTCTTTTCTGTCCTCCACTCTGCTGTGAGGCTGTCATCCCAACTATTGGATCTACTGCCGAGCAGCATTTCTAGGCCCACCCTCAGAGGCTTGGTTGTGGACCCACTGAGGTCAAAACTACCTACACAGAGTAGTTTCCCAAAGACCTCCCCACAAAATCTAATCCTCAGCCCCACTTCCACTGCTGGAAATGAATATCTTCCCAGACTGACTGGTAACACCTGCTTGGATATTCATACTCCCCTTTCTGATCCTTCATTTCCCCAGCATCTCCCACAGTTTTATAGTCTGAATCCATATAAGACATCCCATATTAGATACCACTCTTATTGATTCTGTTCTTTTGATGAAACCTGGGCTAACAGGTAAACAACTAGATAAACACACTAATAGGCAGATGTTATTATTGTCTTGGTTTTGCAAATGTAGAAACTGGGGTCAGAGATAACCAAGATCAGATGTCTTATAATTGGTGGAGCCAGAATTCAAACCCAAGCAGTCTGGCAAATGGTAGTCTACAATCCAACATGAGTTTATTAAAAACCAGGATACACTGTGGTGAGGGGCGTGTTAGAAACTGCATGTAAAATGACCTGGATTTAAGTTCTAGTTTTACCACTCATCAGTGAGACCTAACCCCATTTAATTATTCCTAGTGCTATTTTTCTTATCTGTATAAGAATTGGGGGGGATTAGGTGATCTTTAATTTTCCCTTCATCTTAAAAATCATAAATATACTGTTCGAGCCTAGTACAGTTTCTTCCCCAAATTGCACCTCTCTCCACAGTAATTCCAAGGGTAATTGATACCCAGAAAGATGGGTATGTGGACTCTGAAGTCACAATCCATATAGCTGAACACAGACTCTACTACATGTCTGTGGTACGTTAGAATAATGAACTCCAAAGATGTTCATGTCTTAATTTCCAGAACCTGTGAATAAGTTATATGGCAAAATGAACTTTGGAGATGTGATCAAGTTAAGGATCTCAAGATGGGGAGATTATGCTGTTTATCCAGGTGAGCCCGATGTAATCAAAAGGGACATTATAAGAGAAAAAGGGAGGCAGGAGAGTCAGAAAAGGAGATATGATGTTGTATGCAGAGGAAGGAGTTGTGCACAGTCTGAAGCCAAGGGATGTGAGCAGCTTCTGGAAGCTGGAAAAAGGAAATGAGTTCTCTCCTAAGACTCCAGAAGCCCTACTAACACATTTTAAACTTCTCATCTCCAAAGTTTTAAGAAAATATATTTGTGTTGTACTAAGCCTTAAAGTTTGTAGTGATATCTTATAGCTACAATAGGAAACTTATGCAATCAGCCTAACATTATATCACCCTATGAGTCATCCCAGGGTCCTCTTCTTTTTCTGGCTACACACCTCCCTTAGTGATTGCCTCAGTTATCATAACTATTCATTCCATTTACATGAAGTTGAACTTTTTTGCAGCTCTTATCTTTTACTGAGTTTAACCTCATATACAGTATCCAACTATCCAGTTTACACCTCACTTTTAATGCCTAATACACAAGTTAAATTTAACATGACCAAAATACTCTCTTCCCCCCAGGCCTCCTTGTCTCAGAAAATGAGACAACCATTTTGTCAGTTGTGAAAGCCGAATATTTGAGAGTTATCCATGACTCTACTCTTTCCTACCATCCAATATCTAACTAAATTATCAAGTTCTATAAAGTTACCTCCAAAATGTGTCCATTCTTTTTAATTTCCCTGGCATAAGCCATAATTATTTCCTACCTGAACTTCCACAGTAGCCTCCTAATTCATCTCCTCATTTCATTCTTGTGTCCGTGCTGGTCCATTTCTTGTGTAGAATCCTAAATGACCTTTATTATTTTTTAATGTTATAACAGGTTATGTCACAACCTTACTTAAAATTATCCAGTAGATTTCAATCATTCTAAAATAAAACCACACCCCTTTACCCTGATATATCTGGACCTATTCTAACTCTCTTTCCTCTTGTAATACCACTCCATTCTTAAGCATCACACTGTAGACACACTGGTCTTTATGTTCCTGGAATCCACTAGATTTATTCCCACTTAGGGTCCTTGTATTACTCTTTCTCTACTGTAAGGTCTTTTTAAATATCTTTTTCTGAAGGTGAAACTTCTTTTTTCAATCTTTCATTTCTCAGCATAAATATTCTTCTTTCATTCATATGAATATTTGTAATTCCACAGAAGTTCACTGGGCCCCTGAGGCCCATGTTCTTTGCTGGTAACTCCCCCTCTATTTCTTTAGACAAATGTTTTCTCCATTCTTGTGGCTGAGGATACTCAAATTATGGCAACAATACTGGATTTTTTCCCTTCAAACAAGCCATTCTTTCTCATTTTCTCTGTATTGGACACTGTTTCTCCATGTGAAATACATTCCTAAAGGTTGAACATGTGTGAGAATGGCCTTTCCTTTAGGAATAGGGTGCAAATATCTTATATTTTCTAGTCCACAGTATTGTCTCTCTCAAAGATATTCTAGTCTCTTGTTTCGTTCTTCCACATATTGCTCACTATTTGATATTTTCTTTGCATATTAATTTAGCTCTCAATCTGACCTTCACTCAGTCACAATAATGTAAGCTCCAGGAAACAACATTGTCTTTCTTGTTTACTGTTGTGTTCCGTGTGCCTTACACAGTGCCTAGTACATTAAATATTTGTTCAATAAATGTAAATGTCAATTTAGTTCGTGATGAGGCCTCCCATGAATCAAGTCGCATAAGAACTTTACAGCTGAGAGAGGATGATGTTGTTTTGTCTGTGGGTAACTGACAAAGGATCCCTCAGTCTTTCTCAGTAACTTCTTTCTCAGTAATAATCCATCCAAGCTTTGTAGAAATTTGTACAACCCCTAGAGAGAAGAATCTGTGTGAAGAAAATGAATAAATTATGTGTGTGGGGAGAGAGTCTACTGTGAGATATGGAAGCTAAACAATGTTAATTTAAGGTACAATTTGGCGTAAAAGTAGGACTAGTTGTTCTCCTTGGATATAAATTGAACAACTTGGCAAGGTGGGCACTTCAATGGTAAAATCTGGAGAAATCACACATGCAGTGAATGCCAGATTCATCACTAATGAGCATTTATAAGGGTAGAATGCAGCTCTACCTGAGGGTCATGTTGTGAGGAAGAACAAAATACAGGTGAAAGTGAACAAGAGAGCCACACAACATGGCACGTGGAAAGAATGCTGAGCAGTCAGCTGAAATGTGTTGTGTGGTAATGCATTTTAAAACTGTATTTAACTCTCTGATCTTTGCTCTTGCTTTCAGTAGCTTTGAAAGGAGAGAATAATGGTTCTTTTTCCTTGGTGCCATCACTCTAAATTCCAAATGATATTGTGTAGTGTAATAACTTATATTTCAAATTCTAAGATGTTTGAATAGATGAAATAAGGTTAATTATTGATTCTCATTAATTTTCTGCCTCTGCAGTAAGCTTTTATGCTTCTCTGTGTAAATGATTGACTTGCATAATTGCGTGCATGTCTAAGTGCTGCTTTTTGAGAGATGACATCAGTGGATTTAAAGATTTTATTCTATATTGTTTTTCAGAATTATTTCAAAGACCTTTTTATATATAATTAGTTCTGCTTATGCTGAACAAAAGTGGGCCAAATTTATGCTAAGTATTCTGACACTTTATTTCTCTAACAATATATACGGCTATAAAGCATTTTTACATCTGGAATCTAGTTTTCCATCATAATTTTCTTTTGGGGGGAGTGAATGCATTGTTATAGTCATTCAACAATCTACTCATCCACCCACCCACTTATTCAGCCATAATTTTTGTAGAACTCCCTTTGTAGTAGACACTAAGACTTGCCCTGGTGATACCAATTATGAATAACATATGTTCTTTTCACTGGAGAGGTCACAAGTAGTAGATATGTGTGACACACAAGTGAATAATTTGAAAACAATGTGATAATTATTATAACTATATTATGTACACAGTACTTTGCCCAGTTCGCTTACTTTTTACTTTTTCTTTTTTTTTTTGCGGTACGCGGGCCTCTCACTGTTGTGGCCTCTCCCGTTGCGGAGCACAGGCTCCGGACACGCAGGCTCAGCGGCCATGGCTCACGGGCCCAGCCGCTCCGCGGCCTGTGGGATCTTCCCTGACCGGGGTACGAACCCTCATCCCATGCATCGGCAGGCGGACTCTCAACCACTGCGTCACCAGGGAAGCCCCACTTACTTTTTTTTATGCCTATAAAACTTTATACAAAATTACGTGCTCTTGATGTCAGACATTAATTGGACACCCTGGAAGACTAGGACATATTAGATAATTTAAAGGCAATAAATACAATGTTTGGTTTATGTTTATTAAAATGGGTATTAACATTTGGAAACAAAAAAATCAAAGAATTGTCTTGCTCCACACCCTTGTAAGTGTTCATAAGATATGCTTTACTCTCTAAGGCCATCATAATGAGAGAGAGTAAGAGAAGATTAGTCCCAATGAAGGAAAGAGGTTGAAAAAATTTAATAGTAAAATGTATATTAAAAAGGAAATGCAGGGCTTCCCTGATGGCGCGGTGGTTGAGAGCCCGCCTGCCGAGGCAGGGGACACGGGTTTGTGCCCCGGTCCGGGAGGATCCCACATGCCGCGGAGTGGCTGGGCCTGTGAGCCATGGCCGCTAGGCCTGAGCGTCCGGAGCCTGTGCTCCGCAACGGGAGAGGCCACAACAGTGAGAGGCCCGCGTACCGCAAAAAAAAAAAATGGAAATGCAAGTGAATATAGATGACCTCTATCAGTAACAGGAAAATGATAGCTTCCCAGCTTAATTTACTTTGGCAAACACTTGCATGTATGCAATGGGAATATAATCTAAACACCTTATTATAGTATGTATCTCTTTGCTGCAGGTTGCTTTACCATACGAATAGATACATAATGCTTGCAGGAATAATTTGTGGTTAAATGTGTTTTGTTAGCTGTTCCAAAGAAAACTGAAGGGAGAAATACATTTGCCGTAGTACTTAGAATATGACTTCTTAAAAAAAAAAAAACTCAAATTGAGGAGACCCACATTGATCATTTCCATTACTAATTTAATATCAGCACCATATGTGGTGAAAGCAAATTAAATGGTTTCATCAGCAAAAAATGAATAAATAATAAAATCTTTAGTCCAATTATTTTTGTCAAATGTATCATGTCACATTAGAAAGAAGTTAATAAGGTACTTATGCAAATTGAGAGATTGTATGATTATGATCCTTAGTCATATTGATAATATAGTTAAAATTATATTGTGATCTTTGTATTATTTAAGATGGAAAAGACTTGATGAAAACAATTCTACTTCATTACTCAGGAAAATACATCCTAATAAAACAATACAAAGATAATTTTTTTATACAAAATTTTGAGATTTTGGATTTCCCAGTGCTTTGAAAATACAATTTTTTGAGGCAAATATTCATGTAAAATTCAATTACACAGAAATATTAATTCACTTGCCAGGATAGTGACAGCCTTTCAGAGTAACACTTTGCATTTCTTTCATTGTTTCCCTGCAACCAAACCCACACCATTCTTGTCAGAGTGGTCAGACACCTATGGATCTCTACTGACTTTTACACTCATGGAGTCACTTCTCTATGGACCACATTCTCAAGCTCTGCTTTTTGACAGTCAGTTTACATGCATTGTACATGGTAATAAACATCTGCCTTCAGCAATTACAGTTACCTTATCAGTGACAGGAGGAAAAATGAAATACTTTAATGAGACATTTTGTCCAGTGTGTATAGTTCACTGCCTGGAAGCATTTCAGTTTTCATGTTGCATTATAAATCTTAGATTCTTCATACTGGAAAAATATTACATAGTAACAATAATTTAACTTTGTAAATCAACTAAATTAGTTGAAACAGAGTTTCTCAAGCTAGAGTCCACATACAGTTTGGGAACTACGATATTGATATTACTTGCAGTGGTGTATATTTCATAGGTTTATTTGATAATGATTTGTACGTCTGACTTTACTTACTAGTCATGTGAGAGTGCATATACACAATTAAACTACATAAACTCATATCTAATATTATGTCTAATTTTTGTATTATATTATAAGAATAAAATATTCTGGGTGTTCAAAGTAATCTATGAATTTCAGGTTTTGAATTAAAAAAGGCTTCAAACACTCAAAAGTTCCCTTTATATCAAAACCAGATTCTCACTTAGTTTTTATTCTCAAAATTTAATTCCTTAGCATGTTTTAATAAGAATAAACTATCTTAAAATCATGCACACTTTAGATATTTTGTTTCAGAATCATTTTATTTTTCTCA
This sequence comes from Lipotes vexillifer, assembly GCF_000442215.2. Classification (NCBI taxonomy): domain Eukaryota; kingdom Metazoa; phylum Chordata; class Mammalia; order Artiodactyla; family Lipotidae; genus Lipotes; species Lipotes vexillifer. The sequence goes on along the minus strand of NW_006796728.1, from coordinate 810,917 downwards.
CGATTTTTAAATTAAGGTGTTATTTTTTAAACACAATTTTGGGTTCACAGCAAAATTGAAAGGAAGGTACATATCCACCCTGTATATGTGTATATATATATATATATATATATATATATATATATATATATTCATATACCCCATGCCTCCGCACATACATAGCCTCCTCCCTTTATCAACATCTCCCACTAGAGAGGTATATTTGTTGAATTGATGAACCTATGTTGACATGTCATAATCACCCAAAGTCCATGGTTTGCATCAGGGTTCACTCTTGGTGTTGTACAGTCTATGGGTTTGGACAAGTGTACTCACAACTTTTTGAGTCAGGAAGTCAGATAAGCCTTGGCTGGAAAGTTTGTGTCTAAGTTATGTGTCATAAACTGGAGTGCCTGGGAGTGAAAGATCCATTTCCATGATGGTATTTTCCCTCACTTATATTTAGTGCTTTGGTGGACATGGTTCGAAGGTTGGACTCAACAGAGCACTTTTCCATTTCAATGCCATCTCCAAGTGTCTCCATTTTGTCTTATACATGACAGATTAGGGTTCCAAGATACCACCGAAGAAGCTTCCAGTCCTTTCAAAGTCTAGCCCCAAACTGACACTGTGTCTCTTTTATCACACTATTGAACGTAACAGTTATATGTTATCCAAATTCAAAGAGGGGATGAAGGTCACTTTTTTCTGTGGAAAAAAAATGGCAAAGAATTTGTGACTCTCTTTATCTCAGTTGGAAATATCAAGAGACTCATTTCAAGCTATAAGCTTTAGCAGAAATTCCGTTGAATAAAATAAGGTGAAATGTGCATGCTATAAAATCTGAATATAGTTAAGAGAATTTATTAGGTTTTATGATTTGAGACCACTGTATTATCCAGAAAAGTTAAACTCATTTATTAGCTTTTTGCCTCTTTTATTTCAACATAAACAAGAATGTCATTGAAAAGACTTACCTCACCGGTGTTTGTTAGAGAGTGCATTCATGTACCTGGCCACATATAAATGGTTATGAATAGTTACACAAACTAGCAATATATAGCTGGTGCATTTTGGATCATTATAAGTATATATAAATGTAAAATCATTAAAAATATCTCAGAATATGTCAAAGTCTTGGTGATTCAAAACGATGATGAAATTGTAGATTCTGAAGCTCAAAGGAACCTTAGAGGAATTTAGGCATTATGTTATAGCTAAAGAATAACAGACTAGGGGGCTTCCCTGGTGGCGCAGTGGTTGAGAGTCCGCCTGCCGATGCAGGGGACACGGGTTTGTGCCCCGGTCCGGGAAGATCCCACATGCCGTGGAGCGGCTGGGCCCGTGAGCCACGGCCGCTGGGCCTGCGCGTCCGGAGCGTGTGCTCTGCAACAGGAGAGGCCGCAGCAGTGGGAGGCCCGCGTACCGCAAAAGATTAACAGACTAAAATTTAATCTACTACTTTCCCAAAGATGTAGATACTAAGTATAGAACATTTTGTTGATCTTCAAAGACAATGAACTGATTATTATAAAATTATTAAAGTCATTCATATATGACAATAATTAACTGAACATTATGTACCAGGCACTTGGATGTGTACTCTACATACATTATCTTATTTAATCCTTATGCCCTAAAAGATATACATTATTTTCTTCTTTGCTAGATGACATTTTGAAATCACTAAGATTAGTTTAAAGTTGCTGCTGGGAAATAATTTCTCTGTTTAAACAAGGGACAGTCCAGTTCCTTACCATGAAAGAAAATGTTTCATTTGTACCGGAGGGAAATGTAAAAAGTGAAAACCTGACAATATTTTGCAGCTATTTTTCTACTTTTTAACCTGGAAAGACTTTTTAAAAACAATAAATAACAATAACAAAAAAGGTAAAAGCCAATTAAATCATCAAGGAAATAGTGGGTAGATTTTACTGCCATGTATTGAAATTCTTATAGATGGCAGAGACCAGAAAAAATATAATTAAAAAAAAATTTAAAAAAATCAAAACAACTTTAAGTAAACACAATAAATGTAAAGAACAGAAGAAAACCCCAAATGTTGACTATACCATCCCTACCCCCAGCTCTTCCCTTCCTACCACATACAAATACTAAAGCTTAGAGACTTAATAACAGGGCCTTTAGGTGATGTATTAATGTCTATACAATTAAGCAGAGCAAAAATGTTTTGAATCCAGTTTTATTTAATGCTATATCAATTGTTCTTTGAAATTAGAGTACAATGTTTCTCTAATATGTGGCTCTCCTTCTTTATGTCTATTCCATTCTTTGAGTTATAAGTATTCATTCAATTCCAATAAATGTCTGCATTCTAGAAGTACTACATTATTCAGTTATTTTTCTTCCCTAAAGTTTCCATTGTATTACTTTTTTTCACTAGTCAAGAAAGACTTGCTAAGACACAGAGGAGGTGGAAAGAGGAAGAGATAATAAGCAGCATCATCATCATAAAATATAACAGCCTTAAGTTTACTCACCCAGTCTTGACATTTAATCTTTCCAGAGATTATTGTGAGTCTATATATGTGTGTGATGGAGCACGTACTGCTCAATAATCTCTTTTTTTTTTTTTTTTACTTAGTATATCATAGCTGTCTTTACAAGTCCTGAAGATTTAACTATTATCTATATCTATCACACACCCTTGCCTTTGTTTCTTTTGTCTCTTAATTAATTGAAAAAGTTATTTATATAAGAAGGCTTTATCTTGTCATTCATCATATCTCTCACAATTATTGTTATTCAGTTTGTAATTTTCATCTTTAATTTTACTTCATGGTATTTAAAATTTTATGAACAAAACTTTCAATTTTCATATAATAAAGCACATCAGCTTTTTCCTTTATGATATATGTCTTTGGTACCATTTCCTCAGCTACTCAATGTGTAATAAAGGTGATAAGTAGTTTTAAAATGAAATTTGGTGCACATGAGTATAACGCAGAAGGATTTAGTGCTTCCAGTTAGGTGTAAACTTAGGGAGCAATTCTTAATTACACTTTTTTTTTTTGGTTTGTGGATTGATCCTGAAGTGATAGTGATAAACTTGCAACTTGACCTTCCTTTTCTTTTCCCTTCCCTTTCATCCTTCCACAAATATTTACTTATTACTTTCTACATACTAAACATGTATAACATCAGAAGATAAATGAGATGTAGCCCTCACTTTAATGCATATAAAATATTAAGTTGGTATTACATCATGACTCTTTTTCTTGATGGCAGTGAATGGCAGTTTTAAGCTATGTGCTTCTACTGAATATATTGGGTCCTGAGTGACTGTTCTGGAATAAACTGTAGATGATATCAGCTTTTTTTTTTTTCAACCCACATCTGCCCCTGACTAAGTATTGGATTCTTTGCCAGACTTTTAACCTTCATGTATCTACTTACACACTTGAAAAATAAAGGGATTCTTTATTTCTTAGGTAACTACAACCAGCAAAACTTGTAATGCTGAAATTAGTATGAGAGACACATGTATACTAGCCATTAGGGCATACTCTATTAGATTAAAATCCAAATACAATTCTCTCTCTCTACTGACCACTCAGTCCTTACCATATAATCTTCTTGAGAGTCCTCACAGTCTAAAATTGTCTCAAAATGCTGGAACTTCCTTTGACAATAGTGTTAGTCCAGTTTCTAATTTCCAAATGGAGAGAGTAAAGTTTTATTGACAAATTTGGTCCTGATTTTTACATGCTTTCATATTTATGTTGCTGTCATCTTCTGCTGTTGAAAACAGGTCCCTCATAACCTCAGACTCCCTCTTGCTCCTCTCCATCCTTGCTCAGGTCTCTGGGATCCCAAAGTTTGAAGTCTTCTTAATTTATACACTCATGCTCAGCCTGTGTTCCCAAACCACAAATTCAATGACAGTACCTAGGGACATTGAAGTTTTTCCACCTCAACAACATGTGGGCTGGAACCAGCTCTTCCCTATAAGCCTCTAATCTTAGAATAGTGTCTAAAGTCAATATAGACAATCTTCTTTCGTGGTACGATGCATTTTGGAATTTTTTGACTCTTTCTTGCTAACTCTCATAGGTTGGAACTATCACAACTCATCAGTTTGCAGTAAAAATATTAAAGTTTAACAAGGAAATGATCCTAATCATTCCTTGGAGATAGCTTCTCGGACCCTATGAAATTGGCTCATCCCTATCTCAGTAAACAGCTCTGCATAGGATGGATTGTAACTGCTAACTTTACAAGAAGTTCTGGTACTTCTTTCCCTCTGGAATGTATGACAACCACTAACCTTATCTTTGCAAAATTAAAAGTTGCTTTTCAGAGAATATAAAAGAACATTCTAGGGAAGTTTCATCCACATAAACAAAGGCAAATCTGGAAGCATCTTTTGGAAAAAAAGAAAAAAAAGGTTTTATTCTCTTTGGGATTCCAGCTACATATAGAATGTAGAATTATTTCTTAGTATTTCAAATGATCTCAAAAACTCATATATGAAGTTTGCTTCTTCAGATACAGTGATTTTCTATTAATTAATAGATGTAAAATAAACAAAACCATTCTTCCATTTGTGTAAATTTTACTCTTTATTAGCACAAAATTCTATAAATCACAAGTATAATTAAAATTTGTGATTAAATTCTTCTTTGAAGTTAGTACATAAAAGAACTGAAAAATCTACTTGATTGGAAGTATGCATATCATATTGTTCCTACTTTAAATTTTATACTCTATCATTATGTACTCATATTTTCATAGTTCAAATTTATTCTTACCTGTGATCACAGTCTCTATCAACCCCGGTGATTCTCAGTATAACATCAGTTGAGCACCCAGGCATCATTGTACAATTAAACATATTATGTGAGTTATTAAGCCATGATTTCCCAACTCCAGATATATCTTTCTCTACTCTGCTTTGTCGTGCTGACACTGGACGCTACAAATGACATTTCTTGTCAGTGGGCTTCCTATTAGGGTCTGCCAGTAGAGGTCAGGGAGTGAGACTGGAAGGTTGAAAGAGTGACAGGAAAGTTGCTTCTCCCTTGTGTCTTCTGTTTCTGCTCTCATTACCTAAAAAAAAACCCTTCTCTCTGCCAGCAATAGTTTGTCCCAATGTCCAGCTTATTTCCTCTCTCACAGAGCTAGTCTCCTGGCACTCCCCAGAGGCACCAGCAGCAGATCTACAGTACTGCCACTTAGAGGCCTCAGTCCCAGATCTGTGAGCCACTTCCAGAGACAGTCATGCAGCACCCCTTCTTGGAAGTCGGATTTCTAACCCTAGAAGGTCCCTTCTTCAATCTTCCCAGTTCAGATAACACAACCTCAACTCGTTTGTTCTCCCAGACCTATGGGAAATAGATGCATTTTGCAGTTACTAACTGTAAATTCAGTCTTCCTTTCTAGTCTTTTTCAGCTTTCCTTCCCCTGCTTAACAAATTCCTATGATTATATTCTCTTAATTGAAATATCAGTTGTGGTTTCTTTCCCCCCACTGAATCCTGACCAAGGTCTGAAATAAAAGACCTTTAACTGTAAATTTCATTAATATCTATATTCACCACCACAGTGAGAACCAAACTTTTGTAACCCTGCATTGCAAGGAGTAGCAAAGTTATATGGTTAGCCATAAATTAGTCCGGAGACTCTTTTATAAAACCTCCCATATAAATGAATTAGTCATGTAGAGGAAACTTTCTTGGAGAGCTTTAACTTTTTCTGTTTAAGTTGGTTGTCTGCTCTCTTAATTTCTCCTCTCTTCCTTGACAAGTGTTATTTAATTATTTCAGGAATGGCAATAGCTTTTATATTAATATTTCATCTAGAAAACTAAAACTTTTCAGTTAACTGAATTCTAATTTGTAATTTTTAAGATTTCATTATTAGGGATTACTTACAAAAATAGAATAAAGTCTATCTTATCAATTTAAAAAGTGTTCTTTTCCCCATTTTAAGATAAGAAAAGGCAATAGTCCTGTTAAATTTTAAAAGGCTTAAGTCAATCAGTTATTCTAGGGGAGCCTGGAATTTTCCTGATTATACTTACTTACACTTCATGCAAACTATAAGTTGGATTAGAAATAAATCAACTATTCCAATCAAGGTTTTTCTGTTTTATAACAAGAAGAAATTACTGAGTATGAATTGTGAGGTTCAATAGTAATCACTTGCTAATTTTGAGGCAGTAAGCCCTGCCTTAATTGTTTCAAAAATATTTAGTACCTGGCTTGCATTTTTTTACTGTGATAGGTAATAAAGATGAAAAAATAAAGAACACTTTTTGCCACCAAGAAGTTTAAAATACAGTCAGAAGGACAAAAATAAAAATATATAAATGCATTAAAGGTGGCGATATTATAGTAACAATAGTAACTGTTACTGAGAACTGAATAAAATTGAGACAGTGGATAAGAAGTGGTGGAAGATGAAGCAAAATAACTGAAATAGGACATAATGGTGACATAGTCATTGTGTTATTTTTCACCCATAAACATTTCCAAGGAAGGATGGCTGAGAGGTATTAGAGGAGATAAAGAAGAAAAACATGAAAACTAATTGAGGAGAGAATTGTGAGATATGAAAGATGGTGAACAGTGTTAAACTGAT
>NW_006796728.1:795249-804325 GCF_000442215.2 Lipotes vexillifer | reverse complement strand
AAAGAGTCCATTAAAATGAAAAGTGAAGTAAGACCAATGGGAACATGTTTTGAAAGTTTATTAATCCTATAACATCTCAAGTTGAGATAGTTCCCAATATATGAAAAACACCTCGTGGGAATTTTGGTATGTTTAAACCAGAAAATTTTAAATTATTGTGGTGCACAGAAATAAAATATCTAGAGAGATATGTAAATTTTTGGAAAACAATTGACCGATGAGGAGTTTTTCTTTAGTTTTTGTAACAAAATGTGAAGATAAGTAGGAACACATAGATTATGGATATAAATTGCCAATGTAGATATATTAGCTGAAAAAATTGTTTTCTATTATGGTTAATTTTTTTTTCTAGGCAATCTATGTTAACATACATATAAGCAGTTGATGTGGAAATTCAAAGAGAAAATGTTGAGCTCAAATATCCAATTATACGTCTAAATTTCTAAACTTATTCTCTCTACAATTCAAAATATAGGATTTGATGAGACATAGTGAGCACATATAAAACACAAATTATTTATATGTATATGCATATATATAAATATACATAGTTCATTTGTATGTAAGATATATATACACATATAAAAATTTTATATAAATATAGTTTGCATATACATACACACATAAAATAAACTTTAAGAAAACATCAAAACAAATAGAGACAAAAAATGAATAACAGGGTAGTAAAAAGAAGCACCATAAAATCCACGTAAATTGTTTCTACAAATAAGCATAAAACTTATTTCAGATATTCCTGACTGCCAAAGTATAAAAAAATTCTAATTATTTAATGTAAAATGTGCAAATCAATAAAAGGACCTATAAAATATATCTTTAAAAGTACTTATCCTACTTTTGTGCAGAGAATACAATTAAATTTTTTATTTTTCTTTATTAAATTCTATTGTCAAACATACAGTAAGAAAATGAAAAATTAGAGTAATTTTATGGAAATGACAAAACACTATTATTACCATTTTAAGTTTTAACTCTCAATAAACTTTTAAGAATATCAAATTGTATTTTGGGAATGCAGGGAAACTGGCATATTATATTCCAGGCATGTAAATTTCTGATGCCCTGAGTTGATATAGTAATAATATATGAAACTTAGAGAAATAAAGGGAAAGCATGTCACTTATACAATTTTAATGTAAAGTTTTTAGCTCAGCTTAGGAGTGTTAGTAGGTGATATAGCATTCCATACTAAATCTTACTATTTAGAAATAGAAATACAGTTGCCAATTAAGAAAACAACAAACAATTTTATTCATAAAGCCAGGAAAGTGACTACTTTAGGGTGGGGAGAAGGGATTGTCATTGGCAAGAATATTGAGTCCACTGGGGTCTTGGGAATGTGCTGTTTCCAACAAATGCAATAGATAATAGCAATGTTATAATTATTTTAATCAATGTTTGCATTATCTTTTGTATATTATGAGATATTAATAATGAAAACATTAATTTTTAATTGTATTCTCTGCACAAAAGTGGAACATAAGTATTTCAAAGCAGAGCGAAGGCTTTTCTACGTAAGTCTTTTAAGATCCACTCAAGTTTTGGAACGTATACTCACCTGAAACTTCAAACATCTCCTTCAGAAGGTATAGAGGAGAGTATAGAGGACAGTATACCTCTACTGTGCTTCAAACTGGCATCTCATGCAAATCCTTAGGTAGAACTGCTAAAACTAATTTCAATATGATATTAATGTAATTAAATTTTTTGTACAAAAGCCAATGTATGTATTTAAAACTTACAGTTAACAATGATTATTAAATAAAATGCTTCAGAGTATCAGCAAAAGCAGTGGTATATTTCAGCAGTTCCGTTATTGTTTCTTTACTTGGTACTTTTCGAATAACAGCAACAAAAATCAATTTAAACCAACCATAGAATTCAACAGTAAGACCATATCAAAATAGATGAGTTTTTCCTGATCTCTTTCACCCAAAAATGTTGAAAAATGAGGACGAAGTTTGTCTAAATTCTGCAGCTGTGTCCTTGGGCATAGACCTATATACTTTTTGTCATTTAATAGTGAAAATTCTCTTAAGAATTCATGTGACCCACTTAATCTATCGAGATGTTGTTACAGGAGAAGTTTCTGAGAAAGCAAAGCTTTGACTTTATATATCGACGTAATGTATTCTCTGGTCCATAAGCGGTTACAATCTAAGAAGCCACTATAATAATAATAATAATAATAATAATAATAATAATAATAAAGGCCAAAGAATACTGTGAAGGGTTTAAAATGTTCTAATAGACTTCTCCATCAGGTGAAGCTGAGCATAGCAAAAGTCAATTATGAAAGAGCTGCCGCTAGAACTGCCTATTTCTCACAAAGTTATTGGAGACTCAGCCATGCAGTTTATTGATGAAAGTCAGCATAGTGATTTGAATGAATACAGATTATTTGCAGCTGTTCACTGTGTGTATGTGAGTGTGTGTATGCACACACTCACATACTATATTTCAGGGCTTCAGATAAACATTAATATTGAATTGATTTTTTATTTCCCAATGCCTAAAATTTTGTCCCAACTATAATATTTATTTATATGAAAAAGAAATAGTGATTGATTTAGTTTCTTTTGTGAAATTTGAATGCTGTTTTTGCCAAGTTGCACTAGATAAAGGAAATCTTTATTATTTACTTATCCTTAAATCAGATCTAGTTTATTGTTTGATAACATTGAAATACCGATATTTTCTTTAGAAAATTCCTGTTTTTCCAATATTTTAAAATCCCTAGTTTCTATTCTTATTTTATTAGAGGAAAAATAAATCATTTAATAACAAGTTCATAGCTCTTAAGATGTCATTATTTTAATCACTTGATTTTTAAATTCACTTATACTTACTGTTATTATATGTTTCACATTTTATTTGAGAGTTTGTGTTGTTTAATAAAAGTGTTATATAGATGCTTCTAGTTACTTTCATTCAGCATTTTAAAGAAACAAAAAGAATTTGCACTTCCTTCCATCCATTTAAACTTTATATTACTCTTTTATATGTCCTCATTTGAAAATATTGAAATTACCAGTAGGTCTTGCCTTTGTTATTTAACATATTGCTAATCATACTTAAAGTTGTCAATGAGCATTAGTAATTGTTATTTGGAGGACTTTCTCATAAATTACTACTGAAATTAATATTCTTCAAATTCTTTTGCAATATATAAATCCTATTTATGTGCTCATAAATAAGATTGTACTGGTTCTGCATCATTGTAGTTAGATTCATGCATTTTTGTTAGTGCTTAGTATTAAAATAGTATTCAAGAAAATATATTAATAAATAGATATTCACATTCTAAGTATGATATTTCCTAATATCTGGTAAAATAAGCCATCAGTGGATAGCAGGGGAAATGCAATGATATAGAAATACACTTATTTTTCTTATTCTAGAATATTCCAATATTATAAAAAATATTAACACTATCATTTATTTTTTATAATTAAGTATTTTATATTTAAATATTTAAACACTGTATTTTATAAATATTGTTTTGGGGAACAATATCACATAATGGTAGGTCATTCTCTCAGTGGTAGGGACCTGACTTCTACTCAGGTTTAACCTTTCTTGGAATTTGACCTTGGGGAAGTGACCCAAACTTACTGAGCTCAATGTTTTCTCCTTAGAGATGTATTTCCTGAACAACCATTCAGATAAACACCCTCAATCTTATTCTAGTTTATTACTACTCTTTCACCTTGCTTTATTTTTCTTCTTAATAGTTATCATAATCAAACACTTTAGTATATACTTGTAACTGTGTTTATTGTCTCTCTCTGCCACTAGAGTGTAAGTTCCATGAGGACACAGACCTTTTCTGTATCCCAGGACCAATCACACTGGCCAAAGCACAGAAATCACTCATTAATTATTTAGTAAAGGAATGAATGAATGCATGAATTAATAAATATGCTAAAAAGGGGGTTTGAGAAATAATTTTTCCCTGTCCTTAACTAGAAAATACACCTGCAACAAATCCACAATGGTTGATAATTTCTTATTTGTAGAACTTGAAGAAAATGCCTCCAGAGATAACACATTACTTTTGAATGGTACTGTTACACATTATAGCTAATATGACCTTCTCACACAGGCTGTGGGCTGGAAAGTAATTACAATATGCTTTTTACTTTGTAGAAACTGATGCTCAGAAAGGTACAATAGATGTGTGTGTATGTGTATAGATAGATAGATATAGACATAAGGATATAGATATTCAGGAAGACTTGGGCCCAGAAGGGAGTACTAGGACTCTTCAATCCTAGCATACATCCCTCTCTCCTTAAGTTATCTTTTAAACAATATTTTTGTTGCCTTTCTACATCACAATTTGTGAAAATAGAAACATTAGATAAATTTTGCCAGGCAGCAGCTGATCATGCAGGAGGGGCATTATCTTTTTTTTTTTTTTTTTTTTTCCCGCGGTACGCGGGCCTCTCACTGTTGTTGCCTCTCCCGTTGCGGAGCACAGGCTCCAGACCCGCAGGCTCAGCGGCCATGGCTCATGGGCCCAGCCGCTCCATGGCATGTGGTTTCTTCCCGGACCAGGGCACAAACCCATGTACCCTGTATCGACAGGCGGACTCTCAACCACTGCGCCACGAGGGAAACCCAGAGGGGCATTATCTTAATTACACCACTGGTCTGACTAATGGAGACCAGTAGTGGCTAGAGTCATATGAGCAGTTGGTTATAACATTTTCCCAGGCCATCTATGTACAAATGAGAGTGGTGATGCCAGAACCAGGCAATCAGAGTTCTGTAAGTAATAACACTTTGGGTTGATCTTGTGGGTAGAATTATTTGCGGAATATGCAAATTAAAAAGTCCTTAATTAGCATTCTCATTCTCAAATTCTTCCTCTCTGTCTAACCCTTCAGCATCATTGTTCCCTCTTGAATATTCACATGCAATTCTTTCAATATATGTATCTGTTTTTCAAAAAGAACTCCTGGAAGAAAATTATATTTAGTGTTCTTAATCACGGAAGGTTTTTTTGTTTTGGTTTGGTCTTGGTTTTGGTTTTGGTTTTGTTTGTTTTTGTTTTATTGCAGGGAATGAATGACGCCAACAGGGCAAACACTCAAAGGCAACTGTTTTCAAACTGCATGCCACAGGATGTAGGGTGAATGCATTTGATAATGAAAGATTTTGTAATTTACAAATCTTCTTTTAAATAAATAATCTCTAGGAGGTTTTCTATTATTGCTCCTCTTCACCCCATCTCCTAGTTTTATTACTTTAACAATTAACCTTATTTTGTTGAATTTAAAGGAAAGAGAAGCAGTCTGCCAGTTTCTCCTGCTTCTGTTATTATGGGAAGGGGAGGTCAGATTTTGAAATATTTGACTCCTGCACAACAGGAATAGAGATTTGTCCTGGCTAGGTTCTTAAAGGTACTTTCCAGAAACCTAAAAATTATGATAAAACTATAACTTTATTAGAATAAATTTATGACCAATGTTAGTCAAATGTTAAATAGAGAGAAAAATAGGAATGGACGATATTGTAAAAGAGAGATTATAAGCAGTAATATTGAACCTGCAGTCAATTAAATATATTGAATATAACCTCATAATAATTAGAATCATAACTATTAAAGGAGTTATTTAAAATTTTGATTTACATTTCATTTCAAAGTTCAAATTAATTTTTACTGCAAAGACTAGCATATCGTACTCTTCTATATTAGCTATAGCATGAAATTTCATTTCTGCAGTAAGCCAAGAAAACATTTTTTCAAGCCATGAAAGAGGCATTTAGCACAGAGCACTGACTGAAAGAAACAAAGAAATTAAGCTATTTTAGAAGCGAAATTGCTTGCAAGTGAAATTATTTGTAAATTCTTTGCAAAATTTATACCATTTCTCCTTGCAGTTTTAATCATTAAATATAATCAGGCAAATATTTAATATCAGTAGCTTTCAGAGCTATAACAACCTATTAATAAATGCCATCTTTCATCCAAAATAAACTTCTATATCCCTCTGTAACTTCTGCTTAATGTGTATCCATTCCCTCTTCACAGTTTTTTCTGTTATTATCAAGTGGTTTTAATCAGTCACAATCAGAATCTAATGCATTCCCCCCCTTTTTTTTCTCTTTTAGTACAACTAATTCAGCCTTACTCCATGGATCCTCATGTCAAAAGGTACTTTGTCATAAATTTTGTTGCTAAAGCAATGTGATACTTTGTAAAGTTAATAATAACTGTGTTCTGATATTTAAGCAACATACTTTTCTTATACTGCATCATCTGTAGATTACTCTTCAGAAGGTAATAGTTTAATGTGACACTTTGACACAGATTTGAGGAACATATTTTAAGCTATTCTTGGTTGCTTCTCTATATTAAAATAATTATATTCCTCTTTATTCAAATCTGTCATTGTACACCACAAATATTCTCTCTCTCTTATAACCTTGTTCAATGAAAATAGGTTCCACAAAAGTCTTTATTTTCTATGTTTGGAGGATTTTAACATAATTTTGAAAGTTTATTTTAGGATTTGTGGCTTAAAATAAAAAATTGAATTTCAAGCAATGTTGACTATAATCATATAGAAAAAGAAGTCACATACTATCCTATGCAAAGATAGTCTATACTCTGCAAGGATATATGCAAGCTACAGCCTTGATTTTCTAGGTATTGTTTTACTTGGAAATATTCTCAGCGTACCATCTCTCCCTCAAAGTCAACCACACTAAGGAAATTTATTACCAAACTCTAGTATCAGGCTTCATTCTGTCTTCATTTTGTCATAATGAATATGCTAGTCAACATTCTTAATCATCTCATTTGAATTGTAGAGAAATGAATCACCAGCAGCAAACATTTCTTAGTTCTCATACTTTTCTTTATTTGACAAATCTGTGACAGTGTATAAGAAAGTTTGAATCCCTATTCAAGAGGATTACCTATAGAATCTGCAACTGAATGTTGCTGGCCTTGGAAAAATAGGTTAGGAACAAACAGGAACTAGTGAGCATGGATATATCATAAACCTGTTATCAAATGTCACTAAGGAAACCCAGTTTTATATGTGAATGACATATATTGTCAATAGCATTGTCCGCCATAGAATAGGTTCCTTTAGAGGTTTGTTTTTCAAACTCTTCCTAACTAAAAACTATGACATTAAGGCTTATATCCAACGATCTTACCAGAGTGTCTCAAAGAAGGCATAGGTGACAAATATTTGCTGTATGCAAGTTGTTGATTGCATCAAAAAATACATTCAAAACATTACCTCCTTTTTCTTTTTTCTCTGTGTAATAGTATTTGGTTTGATTTATTTATAGAATTAATTATTTTCTATACTTTTGTTTAGATTTCTAGTTGATTCTGTTGGTTTAAATTCATTTGCAGATTCTTGGGGGAATCTTACTTTGCATCTCTATGTTATTCATAAGTAAAATTTAATTTATTATCATCATTTAAGATTATACTTAAAATATTTTATTTTGAGCCACTTTACTTATAATTTTAAGTCAAAATGGTTTTACTTATACAAAGAAAAACAGGAAGAGTGACTGAAAATTGCTGATCTTATTGTAAAATTTTCTGTAAACACTAACACATATCAATGATGAATGACGTTGTAAAGAGTTAATTTCTATTAAAGGTAGTAAGTTTTCTCTGATGCTAGTCAGCTAGGTAGTGTTTTATTATTCAAAGACTTACCAAACATCTGCCTCATTTATACCACTATGAAAGGCCTGATTAGTATAATTAGAGTAACCCTAATATCTTATAAATTAACAATTTTAAATTTCCATAATGATATATTAAAATAAAACCTGAAATAGATTTGTTAGGGTACCTACAGATACAGATGTAGAATTATAATGATATAAATTATTGCACTTCATATTATGAGAGATGCTAACATTTCCTTACATAAGTGTTAAATTATAGATTTTGACAATTAAACATTATGTATGTTACTTGGAATGAATAAGTTACACATTAATTCTATTTGAGTCTATAAGAGGGGAGAAATTGCACTCATGAAAAGAATATAAGTAGTGCAGCAAGATCCATTATAATTGATAATGTTATGCTTTTCTCTAGTTAATATGTTTTATTTATAAATATATATGTATATAAATAAACTCCAGATAGTTTCAAACTTGAAAAACTGAATTAAATTTATGTATTCACGTTAAATTAATAATAAATACATTTCAATATACTACACACAGTGTGTATTTTTTGGTCAAAATTTGTACCATATACTACCAACATCAAAAACACTTTACCTCTTCTTCAAAAGGCAAATTCCTAGAAAATTTCTCAGAAATAATGAACAAAATCTATATATAAGGGTCCAGGGATGTACATTTCAATAGCTTCCTAGATTAATTTTTCTTGTATGTTAAAGTTTGAAGCTTGCTGCCCTAGGTTATTCCTGTGTTCTTTATATTCTTTCAATTTTGCACATATATGTATTAGCATAGAAATAGTTGGGTTTGATTTGCATAAAAGCAATTTAAATTATGATTGCATTCATTAATCGAAAATAATTAGAACAGTTGGTATGTATTAGGTATCTAACTGAACTCAGTGCTCTACATACATTATTTTAAATGCCCATACAAACTTTAAAAGATTAAGGGGTTAATACACAAAGCCCAGAAATATGTGGTGTCCCCCAAGTCAAAGCCAGATATACTAATGAATGTGGTATTTACCAAATCCATAAAATAGAGCAAAATTTTCACGTCCTCTCTTCCCATATCACACTATAGCTTTCTCTCAATTCCAATCTTTTTCAGAGTTTTGATAATGCCAGATTTTCAATATAACCCTCACAGCTTCTCATCTCAATTATAACTTTTAATTTTACTACATAAAACACTAGCACATCAATTTGGGTCTTTCAATAAACAGACACCAAGTTGATATTAGACATGAACAGTATCATGAAAGACAGGAAGAAAGAAGGAAAAAGTGTTAAGAGTAACCTTACTCTGCAGTACACCCCTATGATATTTATCTTCAGGCCCAGGGGGAGCTCCACAGCAAAGATTTCCCATTAGATGA
>NW_006796728.1:789036-795239 GCF_000442215.2 Lipotes vexillifer | reverse complement strand
GCAGGAATAACCCAGTTCTATTAACCCCACCATACTTATTCATTGGCCGAGGGCATCTGTGAGAGACTTTGGCCTTAACATGAATATTGTAGTGAACCTAAAGGTGCAACAGTATGTGGGAGGCTGTATGCCAACTTACACACCTAAGAGCAGGTTCTCTTGGTGAGAGAAGGATTTGTGGTGCACCTCCATGACCTCCACAGGCAGTGCTTTGGAAAACTCTTTCCTACCCTACACTCTGGTCTAACCAAGGGTATGGGCAAAATACTGTTTCCTTTGCACTTCCAAAACCTTCTAAATATCAGGGAGAGAGATTACAAATATGTGTTTATTGTTAGATACATTTTTTTTTTTGGTACGCGGGCCTCTTACTGCAGTGGCCTCTCCCGTTGCGGAGCACAGGCTCCGGACGCGCAGGCCCAGTGGCCATGGCTCACGGGCCCAGCCACTCCGCGGCACGTGTGATCCTCCTGGACTGGATCACGAACCCGCGTCCCCTGCATCGGCAGGCGGACCCCCAACCACTGCACCACCAGGGAAGCCCAATACATATTTATTTATAGAAAGAAAATCTGAAATAAAAATATCTTCATCATTTAAGGCAGATTTTATTTTATTTTATTAGATTCAGATTGTTTTTTACTTACTTAGACAGAAAAAAAAAAAGGATCCACCAAAGATTACAGCTCCCTAAGCTCATGCACAGGGCAACACCAAAACAAAGGGGCCTGATGACCGCAACACTAATGATAGGACACTCTGTTACTGAAAAACCCATAGACATGCTGCAGCTAAGCAGTTTTATAGCCTGTAGCTAGCACTACCTTAAGGGAATGAGACAGAAAGCCTCATACCTCATGAGAACCTGTGGGGAGAGAAAAGTGCCCTCCCAGAGGAGATAGACAGGCAAGTGGGAAATGACCCTATAGTAGCTCCTCACAAGCCTCCCATGCTCTCATTTTTCAGGACCAACACAGGCATTCTAAGGCAGATTTTATTTTAAAACCACATGGTGGATAAACTAAAATTCAAGAGATACTATTAGAAAATAGAAGAAAATGTGACAAAGTTTTGGGAAAAAAAGGAAAAAGGGCATCTGAAATGTATCTTATGAAGGAGATAGTTCAATTTCTCATCCTGTTATACATTTGAAAGTGGAGGATGGATTTTAAAAGAACCTTAATTATTGAAATTATTGATATATTCTACAACAGTAATGGACAGAATGAGGTGTATGGTCACCTCTATAGAAGAATCATTACTATTTTAAAGAATACAAATTCTACGAGTGTAAAATTTTACACTGTTTGGTATCTGAATTGAGTTTCAAATGATCATAACCAATGCTGAAACAATGTTCATTTTGTGAACAAAACTAGAGACATGGATAAAATTATATTATTAGATAATTTTAGTTTTTCATGAACCAGCAGTTTCTAGAACCATGACCGATAGCCCAAACTACTGCTGATTTCTTCCTTTGTTACTGGCTCATTTTATGTTTGATGTATTCAGAAAATATGTTTTGTAACATAGGAATGAAACCATTATGCTGTTACTCTGAACATAATGACAAACTAAATTTTTTGAACACCAGTAATTTTCAGATTCTCTTAGTATAACACAATATCTCATACCTCAAATATTTAATCTGAAATTTAACTGTGCATGTAAGAAAACCTACATAAACATGTTATTCTCAAAAAACTTGATTTGCCTTTTTTGAAATTCATAGGTCTGCAGGTAGTATTATAAATGCTAATTGCAAAAATAATTTCTTACGTAGGCTGTAAAATTATTCAGCTGAGGTAAACTAGGCAAAAAATAAATTCTATGGAGAATTAAAATTGAAGTAACTTAAAACTATAAAATATACAAATTTATAAAAATGTAAATATTCACTTAGCATGCTATGGACACTTCCCTGGCAGTCTAGTGGTTAAGTTTCCATGCTCCCAATGCAGGCGGCATGGCTTCGATCCTTGGTCTGAGAACTAATAATTAACGTCCCACATGCTGCACGGCATGGTCAAAAAAAAAAACAATGGACCAGTTAGCATGCTATGGCATATAGGAATGGTACAAGCAGCGGCCCTTATTATGTGCTTTGTTGTTAAGTCTCTCCAGAAATAAGATGCATTTTAACTAAAATAAATGAATAAATAAATTATATGTTTTGTGGACGCATCAACAGGGATGTCATTCTGTAAATCTTCCTTTTTGTATTAGACTTAATAAGTCAGAAGTATGCTCTGGACTGGAATATGTTTTTTAATATAGTAGTCATATGTATAATGAAACAGATATAGTATACCAACATGACCTGAATACTTACATCTTTAACATTAATTTTACATCTACCTAAACAATAAAAAATATTACATTTTGGATACTTTAAAAGATAATGAAGAACACTGTCTACTTCTCTTGGTTCAAAATGGCCTGAAATTTCCAGGAGGGAGGAGGAAGGGACAGAAGCAATGGATTTGGTGTTTATATTAGTTTGATAACATTTACCTAACTGGTAGCTCTACAAGAGTATCTCTATCAAGTTTCTCTCTCTAGGCCTGGCAAGAAGGAGTATATTAATCAGGGTTCTCTAGAGAAACCGAACCACTAGGAATTATAGATAGTTAAATAGGGAGAGAGAGAGAGAGAGAGATTGATTTATGAAGGGAGAGGATACAAAAATAGACAGATTGGTTGAATGTTGTTTGAATACCAGTTAGAATTCCACATTTTCACATTTTCCCCATGCAGCCTGCTCCCTTAACCACACTGGCCAGATAGAGAAAATATCTTCTCTGATTTAGCTTAAGCAGGCAGCATTCCTATGTGGTGAGAGAACAGGGGAGGGCGGGCGTCATGTAAGAGCAATTGATTAAAAGTCAAAATGCAGTTGTGACCCTCTTTCAACTTTCCTGTCCCACTCTGGATCTCCAGAACTCTGACAGCTAAGCTTACACCCCCCAGGCCAGGGCATATCCTAATAGTCTCTTAACTTATTGCTAAACTTTATTGATAAAGGCACAGAAATACACTAAATAGTAAGCTATAACAAGAGAGGACTTTTGGAGTAGGGATATTTTAACAGTGTGGAATAAGTTATTTCAGATATTTTGAACTACAGAGCAGGTAATTTTGAAGGGACTCATTTTCTTCTGTGCATTGATTTATCCATTTATTAACTTAAAAAGCACTTATCTCTCACCTATTACTACAGATGTAATTATCTCTGCCTTTAAACTTGGAACCTAATAATTATAATGCACTGCAATGAAGAATCAAATAGAATTTTGTGTTAAATGCAGTTGGAACACAGATCTTCTCCTAGATAGTCATGCACTGAATGTCTGGAATTTAACTGGTGAATACAGACTCTACCTTCAAGCCAGATAGGAGGAGAAGATAATGTTGAATAAATGAGAATAATTAAAGGAGATGAATAGTGGGTTGGCTTCTTCAGCAAATGCAGATGAAACTTGACATTTCGTGACCACAGAATACAAGTCTTTTCAGATTTATTGTCACATGGACAATCTCATTTATTATTAGTAAGAACCAACTTTTGTTAAGGATAGAGCCACAGTTGCATTAGGGAAACAAAAGTGTAAATTCAAAGAAGTAATTAGAAATTTAGTTCAGATAAGTAGCTTGGAATGAGAAGTGGGATAGTCTAGAGAGGACTTGAATCTGAGTCTGAGTGCTGAGCTGTAGCTAGACATGAGGGACTCGTGGAGGTGTCTCAATTCATCCTAAAACACATTAGATTGAGGACGAGAACAAGAAATCTTCACTGGAAAAGTGGGAGTTTGCAACATATTACCTAGCTAGTAGTGCTGCACTCAAATGTCCACTTATTGTGTTTAGCCCACACAGTTCCCCATGGTATCAAAGGATATTGAAGTTCTATGTATCTTTTAAAAAATATAGTCACAGCGATAAAATGAAAAACAATGGTTAGCAGGGATTCATGATCTGAATGTTAATGGAAAAAATAGACTTGTTTCTCCCCCCATTGAGTAAATGTTCTTTGTCATTCTCTTTTCTTTCAAAATACTCTTTATTTTTCATTTAAAATACTTTGCTATTTGTTAATTTGTTTATTGCTGTCGTCTTTTATAACAGAATTTGATCTCCACCTAAGTAGAGATTTTCTGTTTTATTTGCATCTCTATAGGCGGTATGCAGAACAAGATCCAAATAAATATGTATTGGAAGAGATGAATAAATATTTATTGAGCAAACTGAGGGAATAAATACATTAATTTCAGCATTATTATTTAACATTGGTTTTCACCACTCAAGGGCTAGTTCTATATCAACAGGGAGGGTTAGTATTGTGTTTTGTTTAGTACTGTTTAACCAGAGCATGCCAGAGACCCAGAAACATTGTAATGTTTTCATTATGTAATGAATAAGCATTTGAAGACCTAATGTGTCTGAACATTTTTGTTACGACCTGAAAAAGGTTATGTATTCATGGAAGATTATGAGTTTCTGGGTTCAAACAGTAATACCCCAGAGACTTGGGGACAAACTGTGACATAATAGAGAGGAGGTGATTTTCACTTCTCAATATCCCAGTCTTAGAACATTGTAGTTATATAGTATCAGATAAGAAAAGTTGTAACTGTTAGAACCTGGAGGATACTGGAATTACCTATAAATAAAATTAGAGCTAAGATTCTAAAGCAGGCAGTCTGACTCTTGACCCAAGCTACAACAACATCACTATATTGCTATGGATGTCAAGGTTGTATATAAAATTTACCATAGCTCTCCAAATGTGTGATCTATAGTTGGCTTTCTAAGGACAGCTGTTTAATTTCAGGACAATGAGAAGGTAGTTGAGGGTGGAGGGAGTGAGTGAGGAGATCAGGCCAGAGCACTAGGATGCCATGCTGAGACAGTTTGTATTGACAGTTATTCAAAAGTCCTTTGTTTTGTTTCTGCATTTACAGTATATAACAGCTAAACAGGGATCCTCTGCTTCCCAATGACACTGCCTCTCTCTCTTATCTAGATTACACCATTTTGCATTTTGAATGATAAGGATTCATAGGTAGTCATCTTGACCACCAGACACTAATACAAGACTGTTGAAGATCAGAAGACTGGTCAAAGTTAAGACTTGAGAGGGAAAACTAAAGTAGTTACTTAAATGTCAATCATATTTAGAAATAATAGTGCATGTATGAGATTCTTGAGTAGACATATTAAGCAAAATTTCTTATTCCTTTCCTATATGAAAACTAATGCACTTTAAGCCATTATATATTGACTTTTGAAAAAAGTGAAAATATGTGAAAGAACAGCAATTGCAATAGTGTTCTACTTCTAGCTCCTACTTCCATAGAAAGTAATAATTTTATGCATGAGCTGTTACATTAAGACAATATTTCCTTAAAGGATACTTACTTTGTTTTAATGAAATAATTCATTAGGAATGTAAAATATAATTCTCCCTTTTTTCTGTTTATTCATGATTAATGTTCAAGGAACAGAGTATTAATAAGAACCAATAAAATGGTGTATAACAAATTTAAAAAGTCACTTATTTCAGAGTCCATAATTCTTACATGAATTATTCACTGCATCAAAGCAGGTTAGTGGGTCTAATGTACCTAAAGATACATCAAAATAATTGGGCAGTGGTATTGAGGACATCTTTCTTTGTACACATAAAAAAGAAGAGAGTTGGGTATGGTCATGTTTGAAACATAGTTTTTCTTAATTTGGAGAAAAATGTCTTAGAAGAACCTCAAAAATGAAAAAATTATCAAAGATATCATCTGTTATTTTTAATTATTAGAAAGTGCATCAAATTATTTTTGATCAATATCGGGAAGAGAATATTTCTTTATAATTTGTACATAAATGTAACAGTGGAAGAAGATTCAAATTATTTAATTCTGTGGACTAATACTATGCTAATATATTATCTCTTATTTTTAATTTCTGATTTCTTTTTTTAAATTGAAGTATATTTTATTTAAATATTGTGTTAGTTTCAGGTGTACAGCATAGTGAGTGTTTTTTCAGATTATACTTCATTATAAGTTATTACAAGATAATGGGTATAATTCTGCCAGAAAGTTATATTAAAAAATAACTTCTTCATCTCTCTCTCTCTCTCTCTCTCTCTCTCTCTCTATATATATATATATATATATATATATATATATATATATATATATATA
>NW_006796728.1:741326-788749 GCF_000442215.2 Lipotes vexillifer | reverse complement strand
GTGCATGTCCGCGCTCTCGCTCTCCCTCTCTCTCCCTCTCTCTCCCTCTCTCTCTCTCTCTCTCTCTCTCTCTCTCTCTCAATATATATATATATATATATATATATATATATATATATATATATATATATATGCCTGTGTGTTGGGATATCAAAATAAATGTGGTTTGGGTTTGACAGACTCATGAGACAGTGAGGTAGTCATCTATGATGAATTTGGGGAATACTTGACTGGGATTTGTGCAAGTGTTCATTTAAGTTGATATCTATCTATCTATCTATACATGTAAACATACACACACATATCTATTTATCTATGTCTTTAGTGAGTTTTGACATGGGTTGGAGGTAATTTAGGGGAGAAAAAAATAAAAATTTTGGAATGACCCTTATTAAAAAATATATTCTGATCTTTTACATATAATGGCTGGTGACATATAAGTAGTATAAATAAACTATATGATAATAATAACTGCTCATTGAAACCAATATACTTACTTAACTCATGGTTTTTGTCTAGGTTTAGCTGAGTAATTGGCTTATAGATAGATATTAAAGAATTATTGAATGAATATATTAATACACAAAAAATTATAATTAGGAGAAAATTGTTTTAAATGTACTCAAATATTTCTATATTTTTTCTGTAAATGTTTTTTTTATATAATGACTTATTATATTTCCTACTTTATAATATAATTTGAAGGAAATAGAAAACCTGGGAGTAAATTGTAAAATCTGAAAATTAGATGATGAGAAAAATGTTTTCATTACATTTACAACCTATTGCATAACATTCATAATGCTTTATTAAAAGTATTTTTATGCAGGTGGGGAAAGAATCAGGAAAGATATTTTTAAAATTATGTTAGCTCTGATAATATTTCTTTTCTTATTTTGATAAACTACTCAGTAAAAAAGAATACTCTTTGTGCTATGTAATATTTAAGTGCTGATCAGAGTAAAAAATTAAGAATTATTTAAAAAATTAATTTAATACTCATTTAAAACTCAACTTTTGCTTTTTCATTCATTTAAAAGCTTTGTTCTTGCATCTTTTTTGCTTACTGTTGTGTAAATAATAACAGACAATTAATTAACAACCTCTCCATCCAACTCCTCAGCTGTTCTTCTCACATTCGTAAGTACCAAGTCTTGTTATTGAAAAAGTTATCAATTCTATAAATTAAATATTATGTATTACTTATATATCATATATATAATATCATGCCATTCCATGATACAAGGCTAGAATTTTACAGTTCTATTATTTTCAGAGATAGCAGGAAAATACAGTCTAAAATAATCTACAAATAGACAGCAGAGGGCACCAATTTCCTGCTATGAAGAAAACCTGAACTAATTCCCTGTGTACATTTTTCCATAATCATGTATTGCTTTGTCAGTTTATTTAGAGAAGAAAAAGAAAAAGAATGTGCTTTTCTCTCCCAAAGCAGAAATTGAAGTGAGAAATATTTGAGGTGGAATTAATTATTAAAGAAAATTAAACTCTCATAAATTAAAAACAAGCAAATAGTTTAAAAATCTATGAAAGAATCCTTTCTATTATCTGTATAGCTATCTTGCTATCATCTTTCTATCATCAATAATTTATCTATCAATGATCATCTATATGTATATTTGTGTATCTGTAGCTACTTTTATTTATCACAATATTTATCTCCTGTGTATGATTATTGATAACAATCTTTGTAATTACATAGCATAACTGAATGACAATGACTTACTTTAACTTTAATAATTACACTTATCTATTTTGCCCAGCTAAAGTTATGTATGTGTGTATGCATGTGTGTGTTTGTGTGTGGTGTGTGATATGTCTGTGTGTGTGAGAGAGAGAGAGGAGTGGGGCGAGAATTTGGAAGATGTAAACCATTTTTGATGGTTTGATATCATCACATTTTTCTAAAAATATATTTAAAGGAAAGGAATAGAGCCTTTAATACAAATAATGACTTTTCAGCAAATCACTAAAATCAAATTTTGAATTTAACATGGAATTTGATAAAGATTTGTATGTTTATTTTATCTTTAAATAACTACTTTCTGTTTATGTTATATTTTTTAAAAATTATTTATCTAATAAAGAACAGATACGAATGTTATTGATCTGACAACTATAAGGCTTATATCATGTGAATTATTTCAGGTTCTTAGGGTTTTGAAATTTGTCCTGTTTTCTTTCTGTGATAAAATTGTGCCCTAATTATTGAGTGTAGAGAATATTATTTTAATAAATATTAATTAAAAAAAGATGTTTTATCTATTCATTAGACTTCAGAGTAATATTTATTCATCAGAAGAATATAAATTAGAGCATTTCACGTTCTTTGTTCATAACAGACCACATGAAAGAATAAATGAATGTAGAAGTTGGACCTTCTCACTTTGTCAGTTTTAGCAACAATGAGGAAGCCGTCTTATAATACTCATTTCTATGTTTCATGATGATTTTTAAATAAAGTAAATTCACCTTTAGAGACAGTCGTATGTAATCTATAACTGGAAATATAAATGTTTGAGTGTGTTTTCCTTTAAAGTTTAAGATTTAAATATTAACTAAAAGTAAATGTTATAAGTAATATATTTAATCTAGAAAAAGTTGACATTTAAGGGATTAAATTAATACAAAGATCTAAATGAATGCAAAGATCTCTACAAAACAACGCAAATTGGTTTTAATTGAAAATTTCTTTAAGATTGAATTTTTAATTTATTCACTAAATCTAGTTCCATAAGAAAAATAGAAAAGGAAAATATACACAAATTTAAATAGACAGCAATAATTAAATATTAGTATTATATACCAACATTTTATTTTACTCATTTCCACTAAGTTTTTATATGTTGAGTGTTTCGATTTTTCAAATTTAATAAAATGTATAAGCTAGGAATAATGTCTTCTATTTCTCAGTTATGATTATAGTAATAGCATTTATGGTTTTCATTTCCTTTCAGTTAAAATACTGATGATTAAATGACTTTGGATAGTTTTCAAACATAGAGTTTTTTGACACTGATATCTGAAACATGCAGAAGATTTAAATATATAGTTAATTTATTCCATCTATTTGCTAAAATGTTGCTGACAAGTCAATAAAAACAGTGAAAAATGTTTTAGAAGTAAATAAGTGAAAGATTTAGTATTTTAATTATTTACTTTAATGAATAGAGACGGGTTAATAAAATCAAAGAAAATAATTTGTATTGTTGAACCCAAGTTTTCTGAAAATTTAGTTTTCAACTTCACAGTCTTATCATAGAGAAAAGTTATTTTTTGGGTATTAAAATTGAGACATATTTATACATGTTTTTAGGTAGAACATGAGTTTAATATTTGTAAGCAAAAAGACACAAGCACAGCTGCAATATTTTCTTCAACAATTTTATTAAACATTTTAGGTTTCATAATTAACAAGTCTTATCTGTATATATTTCACTCTACATTTTCTGTAGAGCTCTATGTTTCTAAATACTTTTCATTATTATTAATTTTTATGTATCCCCATATTTTCAAAACTCTCATTTTAAACATATTATATTCAAGTTCCTTGAACGGTGCCATAGACTCAGAAATGAAAGTGTGTGTAGTGGACATAGTAATGTTGGTAAAACAGTGGCATTATTTTTCTTGTTCATAGTTATTATCCTTTTTCTTCCCTGATTTGTTTTTATTTTCCTTTTGCCCTCTATTTAAAAGAAAGTTGATTTTTATCATAGAGGTTTTAGCAATGGTTTCAATGCAAAATGACAGTCAATTCAACTTGTCAGCACTCTTACCAATCAATGCAGATGGCTACATGATGCATCCAGTTATTGCAATCAGTATAGATTTTGAACAAAGCATCAGCTGTGCCACAATCTATTTGGCCCCAGAAACTGTATCTTTTGTCTAGGTCTTACCTTTCAGAAAAGGAGGTGTTGGATAGAATACAAATTCACAAAAAGTCATTTAATCAATAGAGCAGAAGGCAACAAATGATAAGGAAACCTGTGGGGACAGAAGCAAGCCAACTGCTCTTTATGGTAGCAAAAGTGGGACAAAATATCAGAAGGTTTTAATAAAAACAGTTGTGTCATAGAATAAAATAACAGGAAAAATTAGCAAAGTGCAATAAAGATAGTTGATAAATGGTAAGAACTAATAATGCATGATATCTGAAGAACAGGTGTAGATTTTTAGTTCTCTGGCTAACTCTATGCTTTATCACCCTCTTTCTCTTCCAGGTTTTTCTGTTTCTGTTAATAACTCATTCACAGAATAGAAAACTCAATCACATTCAATTTATTCTTTCTTTTGCCTGTCCCATTCAATTAATCTGGCATCAGGTACTCTACTACTATTTTCACTGCCACCCTCTAAATGACATTGTACTAGGCACTTTCACACATCTCATTTCATTCTCCCAAGTCTATGAGGTAGGTTTCTTTACTAGTTCTTGGTCTCAGATGAGAAAAATGAAATTTAAAGTTCACTTGGAGAATAAATGAAAAGCAAGGCCTTGAATGCCAGCCTATCTTCCTCTGAGGTGGTTTTAATCATTATGCAGTACTGTACTTGGGGGATTCTATCAGCACAGTTCTCTTCCATCCATCAGTGCTTCTCTGTTCTTTTTTCATCACTAATTTAATCCATTGTGTATCTTGTTTCATAATTGTTTCTCTATCTCTGGTTTCTCTCAGCCTGTAACCCGTCCTACTAAATGCTGTTGGAATAACGTTTCTATATGTATATTTCTGTCCCAGAGGTTTAAGAATTGCCATTCCATGTTGAATGAAGTGCAAATTTGTTTCAGGAAGTACCTTTAATCAGCACTATCCTGACTCCGTACTATATAAGCTGAGACTTGACACAAACAAAGTTGAACCAACTTGCCCCAAATTTGACCCATTTTTTTCTCCTCACCTTCATTGCTTTGATTAATCTATTTCTTCTTTTTAGAAGATATCTTTCTTTTACTTTGGTTTATAAGAATACTGTCTGTCCTATAAGTCCCAAATCAAATGCCATCTCATTCATGAAACATGCCAAAAATCTCCCAGAAGTGTGTCTTTCATGTTTATATATACCACGTATATATTCATATATATATAATATTCTTTATTTTATATATATATCCCATATATCAACTCACATATCAATATCTATCATTTCTAATATTTATCATACTTAACACAAATGCATATTCTTATTATATATGAATAATTATGTAACTGTCCTAAAAAATCTTGATAAAATTCTACCCCTTCCAAGTACTAGTAATTGTTCCTTCCTGAGAATCTACCTTTTCCATGGGCAGATATTATATTATCATTTTTGTATTTCTAGCACCTAGTATAAATGAACAATGAATGAAAAATATTACATAATTTAAATGTTTTCTGCTATGATGTTACAATCTTTTTGACTTAAGGGAAAGGACCATGACCTACTCAACTCTCTGGTATCCACAGCATCAAATAAAATATCAAAATAATAGTTTACACTTTAGGAGTTTTTACATGTTTAGAACTAATGGTAGCTAATAAAATTAAAACAAAACACAAAATTATGTAAAACTTTTCATTAAAAATATCAGTTTTTCATTATTGGAGTATCAATATTATCAGTGATATTTCAGAATTAATATCTGAATCAAGTACTTTCTCTCTTATAAGATAGTTTAAGATATTTATATTTTTCTCAACCGAGTCTGTTATAGCAAATACTTTTATAATGTTTTAAAATGAAGAATTCTTTATCGATATTATGTAAAACACTGGAAAGTGAAAGAAAAAAAAGGAGCTCTCTAGTCTGGCAATTGAAGTAAAAAGTAAAAATAAAAATTCCCACATCATTTATACTGCAAACCAGATTTTATATAAGAAGAAATTTTATATTAAGAAAAATGCATATAAATAAATTTAAAATAGTTTGATTTGGCTTTTATGATTATTGCATAATAATTATCAAAATAGTAACAATATTTTTGGGCTTCCCTGGTGGCGCAGTGGTTGGGAGTCCGCCTGCCGATGCGGGGGGCGTGGGTTCATGCCCCGGTCCGGGCGGCTCCCACATGCCGCGGAGCGGCTGGGCCCGTGAGCCGTGGCCGCTGGGCCTGCGCGTCCGGAGCCTGTGCTCCGCAACGGGAGGGGCCACAGTAGTGAAAGGCCCGCGTACCGCAAAAAAAAAAAAAAAAAAAAAAAAAAAAAAAAAAGAGAGAGAGATGAGAATAAATTAAAAGCTCTTAGGGATCAAAGTAATGCTAGTTATCTGTTTACCAGAGTATTTTTTTTCCCCTTCAGCTCTGCAAAAGAACCTCACAGTGGATGAAGGTCACCATATAATGCTAACAAAATTTTTATCTAGGAAGCTTTTAAAAAGTGAAGATTCCTAAAGTTTCTTAA
Source organism: Lipotes vexillifer (assembly GCF_000442215.2). Taxonomy (NCBI): domain Eukaryota; kingdom Metazoa; phylum Chordata; class Mammalia; order Artiodactyla; family Lipotidae; genus Lipotes; species Lipotes vexillifer. Next base: position 782,342 of record NW_006796728.1, on the reverse strand, counting down.
GCAAATACATCAGCAGCAAGGTCCTAAAATCTGTGTTTTAAAAAGTTACCAGATGAGCAGGCTGATTTCAGAAGCAATGCATTAACGCACATTCCCCTTCTCATCCAAAACATTTCTAATTATTAGCAACCAAAGAAACAACAATAAAAGTAATCATTATGTATTGCTGTTCCTTAGAAAAATGTTTCCTAAATTTATCTGTGCTTAAGACTTACCTGGGAAAATTATTACAAATACAAAATCACAATCACTTCTCGGAAAATTTTTTTCAATACATCTGAAGTAGAGACCAGAAATAAGAAGATTTGTAGAAATCTTAGGAATTTATAATGACCCAGAAACCTAGGAAATTAGACTCTAAATAGCCTTTTTTTAAAAAACAGTATAGTTGATATATATAACAACACTCCTCATTCTGAATGGACAATTGGTAACATACATGACAAGGTGTGTCTTTAAGTTTTACAAACATAATGGCTAAATATTTTCAACATAACTACCATTTCTAGGTAACAAAATCTTTCATTTCTTATTAATCAGTGACTGAATGTGAAACATTTTTTGCTGCATAAACACAAACACACACACGTTCATATACACCGCATAATGTTTTTCTTTTTCTAAATAAAGGCTTTATTCTCCTTTTAAACTATAATTTTTAAATAGAGCAATTATTTAAAATCACTAGCCTCTCACAACTTAGTATAAAAAAGCTCCAGCTTCCATTTTTTAAAAAAAATGGGAATTACTATATAAAATGCAGAATATGAAAACATTCACTACATTAGCAATTGACCATTAATGAAGTTCCTTGCACACCAAATTATAATTAAATGAGAGAAGAGTTGTTAATTTAAAATACTACTCAACTCTTTTTTTTTCTTGTCAATAGATCTCTTTCTTTACATTTTAGCTAATTTACTTCAAGATTGGCATTCTTTAATGTTAATGCAGTGTGGCTATCTTGTATGGTAATAGTTAACAAGGTAATAGCCAGAGGAATTTGTGCCTGTTTGTCTATATTTTTAGGAAGATAAATGCCTATACAGATTTGGCCAAAATTAAAAAATATATATAATTATTAACATATTATATATACAATTATATAATTATTTCTTTCCCTTTTTGTGTATGGGAACTTGGCAGACTGCTTTCTCAGGTTATTTGAAAGGCATATTCTTATATTCCTCTTCTACTTCTTCACCCACAGCTTTAATTTTTCAAATTTGACCTCAAGATCTTTTTCTATTTTGCCTTTGTCATATTCACTAATAATTTTTACAGTTATATTCTTCTATGTCTTGTTCTACTAATATGTGTATTTTTTAATGTAGAATATCATATAATGTTTCAATTTCCAGTAGCTAATACAAAGAGCTTGGTTATAAGAGGAGCTTAAAGCCTTTTTTTATGGAATATATGGACTAATTCCTGATTGCTAGTCTTTACTTCCATCATTTATTCAGTAAGATTAGCAGCACCACAGGTTTTAAAATTTTATCTTCTCAGTATCAAACTCCGTGAAATAATTTCCTTATCTCTTCTTATTTCTCCTTCATTGTAATGGACCATCTTTGGAAATGACACTATTAAACATATGATGTGCAAATAGCAAAGTCACTAGAGTACAGTGCAGTATTCTAATGAGACATTTTAGGCTATAAAGAATGAATGGTTGCTAGGGTAACTTCAGTTAAGGACAGAAAACTATCTGCATTGCCACCCAGCTAGGACTCAGAGAGTAGAAGTTGCTCTGAATGGAACAGTAGAAGCTCGGCCACCTACTGCAACTGTAGAGATGGTCCTTCGAAGAAGGGACTTCCCCTCTTCACTACAGTGCCCCCCATTGAGATGTTTAAGCTACGTGTGTCTTTGCCTTACTGCATCTCCTGTTTTCTCCCTCAGGTCCCTGCTGACTTCTGGATTCTTATATCTTTAACTTCTGTTTCTTCCATTATTTACCCGGGTACCAGCCTGCATCACAGGGAGCTCCTCCTGCACCATGCATCCCTAGAGTCAGAAGTTGTGGTCAGAGTCGGGGGCATATTGATGTTGGAAACACAGGAGGCTCTGCATGAGCAATCTCTCAGAATGGGGCTGGAAGCATGACCAGCACTTGCACTTTCTCAGATGCATAAACATAACCAGTAAACACTGCGTAGTTCCTCTAAAGCATTCAGTATAATCTTTCTCTGTATTTTTCCTGTTACAGCTTAGCATTAGATAAATGAATTGAACTATTTTTACAAAAACAGTAATGCAAAAATTACATCTGCATACCTACTACATAGAGTGATATTTTATTGAAATAGAAAGGTCATACCATATTAGCGATCAACAGTAATGATTAGAAGGGACCATGCAATCTCTCCTCTCACAATTTAATAAAATACAGGAAATCACCCTAAGCTTCTTTGAAAAAAACTTTGATAAGATATTTGGAAAATAGTGCTTAAAAAGTGAATAAGTGTACTACAAGGCAGCTGTCCTGCTGTGGCCCTCTGAGATATATAGGTACATGGGTGTCTTTGGAGACTCTACTTGCCAGAAAAAGGCTAAATTGTTGGTGATTTAATTGCTCCAGGGATTGCAAAGGTGATCTTTTAGTTTGCCTCTAGTGACAGGTTCTATCCCTTTTTTATAATTTCGACCCCTGGGTGTTAAAACATTCATGGCTTTTATATTAGGAAATCTGCATACTTCACCAGTCATGTTTATTCATAATCCTATGATGAGTTGCAGACAAGCTTATGGAGAATTTAAGGCTTCCGCATTTTAGTCAGAAATTTCTACCCTCATTCACAAACAAAAAGACTGGGCTGATTTGCATTTATATTTTAAAAATTCATTAAGTATCTCTATGTTACTTAGAGGTCTTCTGAAATTAAATATGTTGTGAATTTTTGCACTTACTAATGGAATGTTTATAGCAATGAGTGCTTAGAAGATATGTATGAAAATTATGTATTAGACTGGCTTTAAAATGTATGCACACCAGAGGGCGTCATAGCTTTTATCCAAAGCTTCTTTAGCAATTTCCTTTTAAAGTGAGTTTTATTTTTTAAACTTTCTCTTCATAATTATTACTCAGCTTTTGCTTTAATATTTATAAAACACACTCAAACAATATTATTCACCTGAGTATATTGAACAAACAGGAATATTATGATTAATGAGAAAATTAAAACAAGCAAGCCGTTTTAATGTGCTTCTTACTAGCACCTTAAATTCCTTCATATTTTTTGGCCTTCTTTTTTCCCCTACCTCAGGACAATCCCTACTCTATGTATTTTTCTATGGTCTTTCTCAAAATAATATATAAATTGTTTTCTTGTTTACTCCTGATTTTTAAAAAATCTCCTTTGGACTCCAACTATAGAGGGTAAATTCTCCTTCTTGTAAAAGAGGTCCATTTGATTGATCCATTCAGAAAATATTTATTGCATGTCAGAGGTAAAGGACTCAGATTCAGCCTTTCAAGAGCTCACTTTCTTGTAGAAAGAACGTGGGAATACATATGATGGCCATTCAGTGTGACAAGAACCGTGACCCAAAGGTCTGAGAGAACTCCTCAAGTGTGTCCCTACCAGCTATGAAGAGTAGGGTGATATGGACAGATGGTTAAAGCTGAGCTTAGATGTAAACAACAATTAAAAAGATAAATTAGGAGTTTGGGATTAACATATACACACTACTATATATAAAATAGGTAAACAACAAGGACCTACTGTATAGCACAGGAAACTATATTCATTATCTTGTAATAACTTATAATTGAAAAGAATCTAAAAAAGAATATACACATATGTGTAACTGAATCACTTTGCTGTACACTTGAAACTACCACATTGTAAATGAAGTATACTTAAATTTAAAAAAAAAGTTAAACACTATGACAAGGCTTCTATTTTTTAAAATTATTTTTAAATGAAATATGGAGTTATTCATATATAAAGAGCAATAATTAGAGATAAAGGAAAGGTTATGGATTTTATGATAGTGGTACAAAAATAAATATAATCAAACAAAAGACTAGAAAAACTTCTGAAAGCATGCAATTTTATTATTAGTTTTTAATATTTTTAAAACATGGTGTGATTGTAGCTTTTAAACACTGAAACTCTTGAGTGGTTATATCTTCAGTATGAAATAAAATATTTATGGCAGCAAGAGAAAGGCACAAGGGATAGCATGAGTGGAAGCATAGCAGTTTAAGAGTAACCTATTCTTAGGAGGAAGTTCAAGTAGCCCAATAAGTTATAATAAGCTTTTGTCAAGGAGATGATAAACCCATGTTTAAAATACATCTCAGTAACAGTTCACGTAGGGAATCTTTTCCAACTGCCTTTAACTGGAAGTGATCTTTCCTGTTTTGCCTATTTTATAATCCTTGTCTTATATTTTTATTTTTTTCTATTAAGTGATAAGCTCTATGAGAATGCTGATTTATGAATATCTCCCACAGCATTTAATTCAATGCTTTGAACAGAAAAAGGGCTCAATAAATATGCATGGCACTTAACTTGAAAAGCATATAGAGACATGAATATGAGAACTAAACATACTTCTATTTAAAAAGATAAATTTCAAAATGCTAGAAGTAGTACTCTTAATCCCAGTTTTGCTGTTTTATTAGCTTTGTTACCTTAATTAAGTAATATAACATTTCTGTGCCTCACCTTACCTGTTAAATAATGGAGTTGAACTTGTAAGTTACATGTTTGATCATTTAATTTATCCCAGGCACTGGGATAAGACAATTGTATATATTATCTAATTTACTCTTCATAACAACCCCTTTGAGATTTTGTGGTAGTTATCCACATTTATTCCAGGAGCCCTGGAGTTACTTGAATCAGTGTCAAGTAATTTACCAGCCATCACATTGATAGTATCTAGTGGAGTCGCAATATGTCTCCCCTCTCCTTTGGATATAATGTTTTTCTTATTAATTTTGGAAAAAGAGACCTTGATTTCTCCTTAAAATCTCAATTATTTGAAGTTTAACATTTAAATGGTCTAGAATTCTTTAAAAAATGAAAATGCTTTAATCACCTAGGCTATGGAAGTTAAATAGAATAAGTATTCATAAATAATCTCCACACTGGACTAGTGAATGTTTTATCTTAAAGATTCTTTTCTGAAGAGAACAAGAGTATCCCCTTGCTGGTTCATTTTGCAACACATAAGTAATTGCCCTTCACAAAAGGGGAAAAAAGACGTATAAAAAAAGCCAGAACACTATTCAAATTCATTGCCTCTTCCAGGTGTGGGTAATTGAGTTGCCTCAAGATCAATATGAAACTGCCTAGGATACAGAAAGTCAATAGCTACTTCCAAAGTCAGGTCTGTCTGGTTTCCTTATCTGCAAAAGCAAAACCTCCAGCTGCTGCTTCAGAGCAAATCTAAATCTGCATAACAAAACTTGGAAGTGAATTCCATAGACCAGGAGCTCACTAAGTATCTTACTTTGATACCAAAAACTTTAGGGAGACCCCTATTGAGCAAATAACTTTTCTTTGATATTTCTCGACCCTGGAGTGACATTGAATGAGCCACATATTCATTTTCGATAACTCCATTTAAAATCTGATTTAAAAAAGGTCTGTGTGCAAGGTTATCATCTCTAGGCTTTTAAAAAATACTTTAAAGTATTACCTTTTAAAGAAAAAGCACTGCAATGATAATTTTTTTCAAAAAAATAATTTACTTTTATTATAATACAACACTGAAAATATTGCATAATATGTCTCCTTTATTAATGAAAATTTGGAATTGACTTTGATAAAAGCATATCCAAAAAAAATTAATTTTGTGAAACTCTGATCTTCCAGAAAACACTGGTCATTTTTAAGAGTAAAGACACTGCTACCTTCCTTGACAAAAGTGTTCCTAAATTTGCCAGTGAAAGGAGAACTCCCGATTGGAATTGGTTGTTGAAATTTCAAACCTAACTTTAATTTCAAGCCACCCTCTCCTGGGAACCTCTTGCAATTGCCACTGCAACACCTTGTTGTCTTGTGTGGGGACTGGTGATGAGAGTATTACTTCCTCTATAAAGCTCTAGACCCTGTATCCACAAGAGCCAATCTTAATTCCACAGAGTTCGGTTGAGTCAAGTATTTACAGAAGACAAAGAAATCAAAACAAGGAATTCACACATAGAGTATTGTGCAATAACAGTATAACATGCTGCACTAATATTCCCTACCATACTTTCTGAAGCCCACAGGCCCATATTTCTCTGATTCCTCATGAGGAATACCATTTATATGATATTGGAAAAATATTATTGTGCATTTTTAAAAAGGCTCTGAAAGACACAGGATTTGTTAAATACCATTATCTGACCTTCCATTCCCTGTTTTTAAAGAATGATTGACAGTGGAATTTTCTCCTCTTTCAGCCTCCCCTCAATTCTCAGAATTTCCCAGAGTGTGCACTACTGTGAGGGTTATTGCATACTTATTATATGTTATGCAACATATATTTCATATGTGTGTGGAGTACAGGATGGAGCAGAGAGAAGATTTCTCAGTAAAAAGTAAATGTCCATGGAATGATCTTACAGCTACTAGGATTACCTAGTTCTTTTTATTAGTCGATTAAAATCAATTATCTCTTAACAATAAGATCTATAAACTGTACTTCCTGAAAGCCACGAACATTTTTATTTGATGTGTAGACTTGGACAAAAAGAAACAATAATTTTATCATTAAACTTCCCTTAAATCACCTTAAACATCTATCTCTGGTCTTTAGATTCAGAGCACGTATTTCCTACTGTGGTTTTTCATGTGAGGTATACTGGTTTGTTATTTTGAGCACCTCTTCTTACTTCTTAAGTACATAGTAAATGCCTACAAGATAGGACAGAGCCCTTAAGTTTATAAATTCCTCACTATCTCTACGAGTTTTATAGGAATAATAAGTTATGATGGGGAGAGCTAATCAACTTTGGCGATAGGCTCTACATTGAATCGTGGCTCCACACACCAACCAGTTCATGATATTGGCAAGTGAGACATGCCTGAGTCTTAGTTTCCTCATCTATGAATGAGAAAACTAACTACCTCAAAGGTTGCTGTGAGACTTGAAAATGATAACATACACCAAATGCTAGGCTCAGTGTCTGGAACAAAATAGGTGATGCATAACTATTTTTGCATGAAACTGATTAAAGAAATATATCAAAATAACATTTAATGAACCCTGCTGCTTGCTACCATTGCCATTCTTTAGCTGATGATTATGGTCATTTAGTTTTTTGTGTGTGAATTTAATATGTTAGGAAGAAGTCAAATGAGATTTTTGTTTGTTTGTTTGTTTTAACATTTGCAGGTTGTTACTAGTTTAAAAGTATTAGAGCACCTTATGAAAAAGGCTTACAGGACTCTTTTTCTATTTCTTTATGCCCAGAATTAAAGAAACCATATTTGATATTCTGAGAGCTCTTCCTGTTTCTAGAGCTAAAATCAAAGAACCAACATCTGTTCTTTCTTTGTTAAACATTTCTTGCATCTTCTCGATCTTTGCCTCCATTCGTTTTCCGAGGTCCTGGATCATCTTCACTATCATTATTCTGAATTCTTTTTCTGGAAGGTTGCCTATCTCCACTTCATTTAGTTGTTTTTCTGGGATTTTATCTTGTTCCTTCATCTGGTACATAGCCCTCTGCCTTTTCATCTTGTCTTTCTGTGAATGTGGTTCTCATTCCACAGGCTGCTGGATTGTAGTTCTCCTTGCTTCTGCTCTCTGCCCTCTGGTGGATGAGGCTATCTAAGAGGGTTGTGCAGCTCCCTGATGGGAGGGACTGGTGGTGGGTAGAGCTGGGTGTTGCTCTGTTGGGCAGAGCTCAGTAAAACGTTAATTTGCTGATGGGTGGGCCTGAGTTCCCTCCCTGTTGGTTGTTTGGCCTGAGACAACCCAGCACTGGAGGCTACAGGCTCTCTGGTGGGCCTAATGGTGGACTCTGGGAGAGCTCATGCCAAGGACTGCTTCCCAGAACTTCTGTTGCCACTGTCCTTGTCCCCATGGTGAGCCACAGCTGCCCCCCCACCTCTGCAGGAGACCCCCCAACACCAGCAGGTAGGTCTGGTTCAGTCTCCTATGGGGTCACTGCTCCTTCCCCTGGGTCCCAATGCACACACTACTTTGTGTGTGCCCTCCAGGAGTGGAGTCTCTGTTTCCCCCAGTCTTCTCGAAGTCCTGCAATCAAATCCCGCTAGCCTTCAATGTCTGATTCTCTGGCAATTCCACCTCCTGTTGCTGGACCTACATGTTGGGAAGCCTGAGGTGGAGTTCAGATCCTTCACTCCAGTGTGTGGACTTCTGTGGTAACATTGTTCTCCAGTTTGTGAGTTGCCCACCTAGCAGTTATGGGATTTGATTTTATTGTGATTGCACCCCTCCTACCATATCATTGAAGCTTCTCCTTTGTCTTTGGATGTGGGGTATCTTTTTTGGTGAGTTCCAGTGTCTTCCTGTCCATGATTGTTCAGCAGTTAGTTGTGACTCCGGTGCTCTCGCAAGAGGCAGTGAGCACACGTGCTTCTACTCCACCATCTTGAACCAATCTCCTCTATGCTGAAATTTCTTAATGAAATAATTTGTCTCTTGGGTTTCTCTTGTAATAAAAAGGGAATACTAAAGAAAATGTGATGCTAGTTTTTAGAAGCTACATTTCTAATGGAAAGAAAGATCCTCTAATGAAGTGTTTTAAAACGTCAGGGTGTATTGGAAGTATTTTATTATAAGGAACAGATTGTCTTTTTATCACCTTGCTAAAATCATATACATGGCAGTTATGGAATATGCAATAACTACAACTCCCTTTAGGGAATTTTGCTCTACCACAACTACTCTTGAGCTGATAGAATTACATGTGCACATGTTATACTACAAACCCACTTAGTTCTAAACAAAATGTATATATATATATATATACACATGTATGTATATGTATGTGTCTGTCTGAATACTTGAAAATATACTTGATAATATAATGTGGACAAATATGTGAAAAGGGCTGATGAGGAAGAATAAATTTATGAGAAATCATTTGTAAGATAACACCATTAGTACATGAATGGTGAAGAGATCTATTGAAATTGGGCCTCTAGTTTTGCTTTGTATTGTATTCCAGAACACCTTCATTTTCAATAAATCCTAGTTCTAGTCCTTCAACCTGAGGTAACTCAAGAAAATTTATGGCTTACACACACAAGAGTCCCTAAAACAAATCCTATATTTACTTCAGTGTGATGCATTGTTAGCAAAAACTGTTATTTTGATATAATAGAAATAATTTAAAATGTTATAAAATAAATTTTAATGCATTAAAATAACATATGGGCAGCAGATGTATTTATTTTTCAGATTAAGAATTTAGGATATAATTATAATTCTTCCAAATATTTTATAATTTAATTCTTTAATTTAAAATTTATGATTATTAGTTTAACAAGTGTCTGCAAATACAAAGAGACCTCTCTTCCCTAATGCTATTCTTCATTCTTATTTTCCTTTCTTTTTTAACAACTGAGAATACCCTGAAGTTTAAATTACCTTAATAAGATGCAATTAAAATAGACTGCTTTATCTGATAATCAACAAACCTGAGGTTTAGCAATACTACAGTAACCATTATGTTGCCTCTTCTCTGAGAAGTTGTTACAATTTTTACATTATTTATCTAAATCTCATTTACTATGAATTCTCTTGAATTTCTATGTATTCTCTGATTCCAATGTTTAATTCAGCAAAAATGCATACAAGATCAACCATAGACTTTTCTTTATCCCCAAATGAAAGTTGGTATTGCACCAAGTCATCTGCTTTAGAAGATTCTTTGAGAAAATACTAAATAAATGCAGGTATGGTATACATACCCTGTGTCTCAATTGCTCTTTGAATATAAACACTATTTCAATGACTTGGATTGCAATTTATACAAGTGATCAGTGGGGAAACTGTGCTAGCTCTTATCAGTCTGGGACTTATACACCTTTCCTCATCTTTCATTCCATGTCAAAATTTATGTCATTAGCCTGATAAGAGCCATGCATGACCACAGGACTCCAGCAATAACAGGACTGCAATGGTAACAATGAAGAATAGTTTCAGCATAAGCTTCAGATGTCAAGAATAATACACCTCATAACTTCTCTCTCTCCATTTGTGTTCTTTTATAGAACTTTCTCTAATTTGATTTATTCCATTTATGCTGAAAACATTTGAGCATTTTTAAAGCATATGATAAAATCCTTGCCTGAAATTCATTTATTGACTTTGTAGTGAAATAATGCTTACATGCACAACAATGCCTGGGGAATAGTGTAGTCTTTTCACTGATCTTATTGCCACCATTCTCTCATAGCCTGGATCCTTTCTACATTCTTTCCACAAAATTTATCTTCTTAAACACACATTTCTTTCTGTTATTCCTCTTTCAAAAGCCTTCAGTCATTCTGCAGTGCCAGGAGCAGTTACTCTCCAGAGTGTTACAAGGAATTGTAAATCCATGTAGGCACCATGTATGGGGGTTACACTAAATACAGATCTACACAAATAGGTATTACTATTTTCCAAATGTACATGATGCTGTTAATTAAATATAAATTTCAAATACTACTCAATTTTCAACTGTTGGGGACTTCACATATTTCTCAGTAACCCACACTAATATTTTTGAGCCAGTCAAGATATTTTGTGCCAGTCGGCTTTCCATAGATTAACCCAATTTATTCCTGTCTCACACACACATACATACCCACACATACACCCACTCAAACACATGCTCCCTGACACACAAACACACACAAGAATGAGACATATAATTGCTATCTTCAGTTTGTAACTGAGAAGGTGAAATTAAGAGATGTTACATAATTTGTACAGTCACATGTCTTGTAAGTAAATAGTAAATTGGGATTTGAAGCCAGGAATTTCAACTCAACAATGAACACTTTAACTCACACACCTAGTACAGTTACTATTTTATGGGGGTTCATGAGATGTTGTTATTAAAAAAATACTCATACTTGAAAAGTTTGGAATCCAGTACTGTAGAGAATTAAGCACTTAATTACCCTTACTTAGTATGGTATTTACAGCTGTGCTACAATCGTTTCCTAAGGTGAGTTTCAAATAGTGTAGTTTCAATTATTAATAGAGATATGATGTAAAAGAGTTGTTTTGTGACCATTTAATTTTAGGAAAAACTAAAAAATTTATCTCATAGTGAAGATTCGCAATGTGTATCAGTATATTAAATTCTTTGAGAAACTCAGCATGAATAAAACTGTTCATTGTTTCCTTATTTCAAGATTTCCCACCCTAATTTGATCGTAGAATCCAAATTATGGGGTACATTTATTCTGTTGAATAGTATTCTGTGGTAGAATATTTCAAGAAACAAGGATCCAAAAGATCAAGTTTTCAATCTTATATTCAACTACTGTCCAAAAGAACCCTCAAGTTTAATCCTGATCATACCTCTTTCTTATATCTGTGCCTTTCTTCACTTTGTTAGCCACTTCCCATCTAAAATTTACCATCAATTAAGGTCCTGCTGACTTTCCACATTGTTCAGGAATATTTGCTAAACAACTCTCCAGCCCATTAGGACTCTCCCTTTTCTGAACTCAGTTTGCAAGGCATCATTCATTGCCTTGTGACATTTCTTATAATTCATGTTCCTTCTTTGTCACATAAACCATAATTTTAAGCCCTGTATGCAACTATGGCTGCTTATAGATTTTGTATAACTTAAAATTTTAATCTAATTGTTTTAGGCACTCAAATATGTATTGCTGTAATGGTGAATGTAACCAAATGCTATTTTATTAAGACAATGTAAAATTCATGGGACTAGGGAAAATAAGGACTCAGATAAAATGTTGTCTCGTTTTACTGTATCAGTCAATTTATGCTAGGGTCATATGGTCACAAACAACCACAAACCTCAAGGGCTTCCAACAAAAAAGCTCTTCATACAGCTTTTCACCATTTGGATGCTGAAACTAAAGAATAGCCCCTGTCTGAGGCATTATATGTGTCATAGCTCAGAGAAAATAGAACTTATAGGAACAGAGCAACAGATCTGAAAGTTTCTGCTCAGACTTGGCATATGGACACAGACCACATTTTGTGACCAGGTTTGACATCAATGAGGTGATGCAAAAAAGGAAAAGGAAGGGAATATTTCACAACCATAAAACCTACCACAATAGCCTAATTTAGATCCTGAGTGATCCTTTTAATGCTTATTTTTTAAAACAAAATAGTTGAGTGAAAATATTTTTCTGTATAATATATGGTGCACATAAAAGCCCATTAGATTTACAAAGCTATTTAATTCAAGACATGGAAAATTATTGGTGTAAAGGAATTGGTACAGAGGGTAAAACTATTTTGACTACAAGGTTTTTTTAAAAGCTAATTGGCAGTCTGTATATCTTCTTTGGAGAAATGTCTATTTAGGTCTTCTGCCCATTTTTGGATTGGGTTGTTTATTTTTTTGTTATTGAGCTGCATGAGCTGCCTGTAAATTTTAGAGATTAATCCTTTGTCAGTTGATTCATTTGCAAATACTTTCTCCCATTCTGAGGGCTGTCTTTTGGTCTTGTTTATGGTTTCCTTTGCTGTGCAAAAGCTTTGAAGTTTCATTAGGTCCCATTTGTTTATTTTTGTTTTTATCTCCATTACTCTAGGAGATGGGTCAAGAAGGATCTTGCTGTGATTTATGTCATAGAGTGTTCTGCCTATGTTTTCCTCTAAGAGTTTGATAGTTTCTGGCCTTACATTTAGGTCTTTAATCCATTTTGAGCTTATTTTTGTGTATGGTGTTAGGGAGTGATCTAATCTCATACTTTTACATGTACCTGTCCAATTTTCCCAGCACCACTTATTGAAGAGGCTGTCCTTTCTCCACTGTATATTCCTGCCACCTTTATCAAAGATAAGGTGACCATATGTGCATGGGTTTATCTCTGGGCTTTCTATCCTATTCCATTGATCTATCTTTCTGTTTTTGTGCCAGTACCATACTGTCTTGATTACTGTAGCTTTGTAGTATAGTCTGAAGTCAGGCAGCCTGATTCCTCCAGCTCCATTTTTTGTTCTCAAGATTGCTTTGGCTATTCGGGGTCTTTTGTGTTTCCATACAAATTGTGAAATTTTTTGTTCTAGTTCTGTGAAAAATGCCAGTGGTAGTTTGATAGGGATTGCATTGAATCTATAGATTGCTTTGGGAAGTAGAGTCATTTTCACAATGTTGATTCTTCCAATCCAAGAACATGGTATATCTCTCCATCTGTTTGTATCATCTTTAATTTCTTTCATCAGTGTCTTATAATTTTCTGCATACAGGTCTTTTGTCTCCTTAGGTAGGTTTATTCCTAGATATTTTATTCTTTTTGTTGCAATGGTAAATGGGAGTGTTTTCTTGATTTCACTTTCAGATTTTTCATCATTAGTATATAGGAATGCCAGAGATTTCTGTGCATTAATTTTGTATCCTGCTACTTTACCAAATTCATTGATTAGCTCTAGTAGTTTTCTGGTAGCATCTTTAGGATTCTCTATGTATAGTATCATGTCATCTGCAAACAGTGACAGCTTTACTTCTTCTTTTCCGATTTGGATTCCTTTTATTTCCTTTTCTTCTCTGATTGCTGTGGCTAAAACTTCCAAAACTATGTTGAATAAGAGTGGTGAGAGTGGGCAACCTTGTCTTGTTCCTGACCTTAGTGGAAATGCTTTCAGTTTTTCGCCATTGAGGATGATGTTGGCTGTGGGCTTGTCATATACGGCCTTTATTATATTGAGGAAAGTTCCCTCTACACCTACTTTCTGCAGGGTTTTTATCATAAATGGGTGTTGAATTTTGTCAAAAGCTTTCTCTGCATCTATTGAGATGATCATATGGTTTTTCTCCTTCAATTTGTTAATATGGTTAATCACATTGATAGATTTGCGTATATTGAAGAATCCTTGCATTCCTGGAATAAACCCCACTTGATCATGGTGTATGATCCTTTTAATGTGCTGTTGGATTCTGTTTGCTAGTATTTTGTTGAGGATTTTTGCATCTATGTTCATCAGTGATATTGGCCTGTAGTTTTCTTTCTTTGTGACATCCTTGTCTGGTTTTGGTATCAAGGTGATGGTGGCCTCGTAGAATGAGTTTGGGAGTGTTCCTCCCTCTGCTATATTTTGGAAGAGTTTGAGAAGAATAGGTGTTAGCTCTTCTCTAAATGTTTGATAGAATTCGCCTGTGAAGCCATCTGGTCCTGGGCTTTTGTTTGTTGGAAGATTTTTAATCACAGTTTCAATTTCAGTGTTTGTGATTGGTCTGTTCATATTTTCTATTTCTTCCTGATTCAGTCTTGGCAGTTTGTGCATTTCTAAGAATTTGTCCATTTCTTCCAGATTGTCCATTTTATTGGCATAGAGTTGCTTGTAGTAATCCCTCATGATTTTTTGTATTTCTGCAGTGTCAGTTGTTACTTCTCCTTTTTCATTTCTGATTCTATTGATTTGAGTCTTCTCCCTTATTTTCTTGATGAGTCTGGCTAATGGTTTATCAATTTTGTTAATCTTCTCAAAGAACCAGCTTTTAGTTTTATTGATCTTTGCTATTGTTTCCTTCATTTCTTTTTCATTTATTTCTGATCTGATTTTTATGATTTCTTTCCTTCTGCTAACTCTGGGGTTTTGACAAAGAGGGAAGAGATATGGGAACATATATATATGTATAACTGACTCACTCTGTTATAAAGCAGAAACTAACACACCATTGTAAAGCAATTATACCCCAATAAAGATGTTAAAAAAATTAAAAAAATAAAGTAACCAAAGCCTAGCACATAACCCTCAGTAAGGGTTAGTTTTTATTATTTTATTTTTCTATTATTTTATTATTTTTTTTATAGTTTCACTGTTTTAAAATACAAAGCTTTATAGAGAGACTGAAAATAAATGTTGAATAAAGAAATATACCATGTTCTATAATGCCAATTCTCACCAAATTAATTTGTAATGTAACTACATAGATACAAATGTAATTTGTAATGGAATTAAACTGTAATTCCTATAAAAAAAAAAAAAAAAAAAAAAAAGCTAATTGGTAATTTAATAATAAGCTAATAACTGTCCCTGCTCTGTGTCCATTACTGATAGGTTTGGTATGGTGGAATCACAAAATCTGTAGGTTAAGATCCATCTTCACATGAAGTATAAGTCCCTGGTAGAGTTAGTAGTGAGGACATTCTATATAAAAATAAATTGTTTAGAGTTTTAAATAAAATTGAAATAAATTAAAATGTTGATTAGCAGGGCAGTTATTCTGTGGAAAATCCACACCCACTTTTTCAAAACCTACGTGCAAAAACACAAGTGCATGCACACACACACATGTATTCAAGATTTATATGTATTCTAGGTGTAGAAAACCTGGAAGTTCACATTAGTGCTACTTCCTAGTGATTACTCTAGGAGAAAAAATATTAAGAGTACCAAAATAGTGACACTGAAAAATGATGAATAGTTGGGATTTTAAAAATGCATTTCTTATTATATACAAAACAGGAAAAAAGAGTGTGAAAATAGTTATATAGGTCAGTGGTGGATGGATTGGCTGAGCTCACTCTGATCAGACCAATTAAAAAAATGTAGGTGGGAAAGAGACTGCAAAATAGCATGAGGTTACTGTTGTCATTTTCTAACTCTCAGGAAAAATACAATTACATTTCCTCAAGTATTCTCAGGTATCGCTTACTTCTCATATTTCTAGAGAAACCACTATGAACTCTTTAAAGATTAAAAATAGATGTATGGATAATTTGAAAAACTATCACTAGTTACTAATTAGCCGTGGGACTATGTAAATAATTGTACCTCAGGCATCTCATATATGAAATGTGAAAAATGATTTATCTTGAAGTGTTAATATGAGTTAGCATAAGTAAATATGTAATACAATTCTTAGCTATTCCTAGTAGTAGTGATTTTTATTAGATTAATAAAATTATTCAATGATTTTAATAATTAATAATCAATAAAATCAATTATTTTATTTATTAATACAATTGATAAATTTTATTAATTTTTATTTAGTAGATTTTTATTTCATACATATTCTAAAATGTAATTTTATAAATATGGACTAAGACCTCAATATATTTTATGCATAAAATCACAGTGTCTACCTTTTTAAAAAGCAATTTTAGTTTGCAGTCATGAATTTGAATAGAAATTATCAGTTTGATAATTACTTTTAAAGTATTTTGCATACTGATATATTAGCAATCTTTTTCTGAAGACAGTTTTAAGTCACTCTCAAAATGAGATTTCAAAATATTTATTCTATTTAAAAATAGTTATTAAATATTGAGATTACATAATGGATGTATAAGTAATAGATATAAAATTCACTACACAAAAACTGGTTCAATTTTTGACATAATACATATTCCAAAAATTTTCAAGCATAAATGCTATTAAATATGTTTGAGGGGTAATGACTTCTCAAAAATATTTATTACTAAGAATCAAAACAATACATGCTTAATTTCCTAAAATCAGTTTCTCTTTGAGCGATGAATTCATTGCTGCTAGCATTTTTCTGATTTCATTTGTCTTGCTGCCTGAAGTCTTCTGACTTTAGTGATGGAAATCAAACCCCATTGGACATGACAACCAGCTTGATAAGACTGTAAATCAGTCTAGAAAATGTGAAAAAAACTTGAAAACATAAAAACATTTTGTTGTTTAATTAAATGATGTGTAGTTTCTGTTTTGGTTTTTTTGCTTTAAGGCAAATTTGACCCACCCACACTTATTGAATGCTCCCAAGTAGACCTAAAATATATATTTTTTCTTAGGCAAACATATTTAAAAGCCACTGAAGCTTTTTCCTTTGTTCTTTCAAAGTTAGTAGGGTACAGAATGCTCATATTGAAACCTTTTAATGTTTAAATACAAGTAAATGCAATAAACGGTCACCCCCATTTTCTGATTAAAAACAAGACTTTAAATGAGAGGGAAAATGCCACCAAGAAACAATTGTCTTTTGCCTACAGCCTAATCCCTCACTCGTCTTTCTTGATTGATTTGTCACTTGGTGGCAGCTGAATTGTGTGTTTGAAGATCTTTTGTATAGATTTAATCAGGAGATGGAAATCCCATCCTTGATTGACACTATTAATTTGTAATCATTTACTCTAGCTAGAAGAGCTGCATCTCTCTAAGGTTCTGAAAAAAAAAAAAAAAAGACCTTTACATTTCTTTTACCATTCATTTCAAATCAATTTAGGTAGGTAGTCATGGGGGAAGAATTATCAATTTGGAATAATATATATTGCATTATATATTTTTTTAAGTAGAGTAAAAATCATTTCCCTGTTCTTTTTTTTTTAACATCTTTATTGGAGTATAATTGCTTTACAATGGTGTGTTAGTTTCTGCTGTATAACAAAGGGAATCAGCTATACATATACATATCTCCATATCTCCTCCCTCTTGTGTCTCCCTCCCACCCTCCCTATCCCATGCCTCTAGATGGATACAAAGCACGGAGCTGAGTTCCCTGTGCTATGTGGCTGCTTCCCACTAGCTAGTTTATATTTGGTAGTGTATATATATCAATGCTACTCTCTCACTTCGTTGCAGCTTACCCTTGCCCCTCCCCGTGTCCTCAAGTCCATTCTCTTCGTCTGCGTCTTTATTCCTGTCCTGCCCCTAGGTTCTTAAGAACTATTTTTTTTTTAAGTTCCATATATATGTGTTAGCATACGGTATTTGTTTTTCTCTTTCTGACTTACTTCACTCTGTATGACAGACTCTAGGTCCATTCAACTCACTACAAATAACTCAATTTTGTTTCTCTTTATGGCTGAGTAATATTCCATTGTATATATGTGCCACATCTTCATTATCCATGCATCTGGCAATGGACACTTAGTTTACTTCCATGTCCTAGATATTGTAAATAGAGTTGCAATGAACATTGTGGTACGTGACAATTTTTGAACTATGGTTTTCTTGGGTATATGCCCAGTAGTGGGATTGCTGGGTCATATGGTAGCTCTGTTTTTAGTTTTTTAAGGAACCTCAATACTCTTCTCCATAGTGGCTGTATCGATTTATATTCCCACCAACAGGGCAAGAGGGTTCCCTTTTCTCCACACCTTCTCCAGCATTTATTCTTTGCAGATATTGTGATGATGGACATTCTGACTGGTGTGAGGTGGTACCTCATTGTAGTTTTGATTTACATTTCTCTAATGATTAGTGACGTTGAGCATCCTTTCATGTGTTTGTTGGCAATCTGTATATCTTCTTTGGAGAAATGTCTATTTAGGTCTTCTCCCCATTTTTGGATTGGGTTGTTTGTTTTTTTGATATTGAGCTGCATGAGATGCTTGTATATTTTAGAGATTAATCCTTTGTCAGTTGCTTCATTTGCAAATATTTTCTCTCATTCTGAGGGGTGGCTTTTCATCATGCTTATGGTTTCCTTTGCTGTGCAAAAGTTTTTAAGTTTCATTAGGTCCCATTTGTTTTTGTTTTTATTTCCATTTCTCTAGGAGGTGAGTCAAAAAGGATCTTGGTGTGATTTATGTCATAGAGTGTTCTGCCTATATTTTCCTCTAAGGGTTTGATAGTTTCTGGCCTTACATTTAAGTCTTTAATCCATTTTGAGTTTATTTTTGTGTATGGTGTTAGGGAGTGTTCTAATTTCATTCTTTTACATGTAGCTGTCCAGTTTTCCCAGCACCATTTATTGAAGAGGCTGTCTTTTCTCCATTGTGTACTCTTGCCTCCTTTATCAAAGATAAGGTGACCATATATGCAAGGGTTTATCTCTGTGCTTTCTATCCTGTTCTTTTGATCTATATTTCTGTTTTTGTGCCAGTATCATACTGTCTTGAGCTTTATAGTATATTCTGAAGTCAGGGAGCCTGATTCCTCCAGCTGCATTTTTCTTCCTCAAGATTGCTTTGGCTATTCGGGGTCTTTTGTGTTTCCATACAAATTGTGAAATTTTTTGTTCTAGTTCTGTGAAAAATGTCATTGGTAGTTTGATAGGGATTGCACTGAATCTGTAGATTGCTTTGAATAATGTAGTCATTTTCACAACATTGATTCTTCCAATCCAAGAACATGGTATGTCTCTCCATTTGTTTGTATCATCTTTAATTTCTTTCATCAGTGTCTTATAGTTTTCTGCATGCGGGTCTTTTGACTCCTTATGTAGGTTTATTCCTAGGTATTTTATTCCTTTTGTTGCAATGGTAAATGGGAATGTTTCCTTAATATCTTTTTTCATATTTTTCATCATTAGTGTAGAGGAATGCAAGAGATTTCTGTGCATTAATTTTGTATCCTGCTACTTTACCAAATTCATTGATTAGTTCTAGTAGTTTTCTGGTAGCATCTTTAGGATTCTCTATGTAGAGTATCATGACATATGCAGACAGTGACAGCTTTACTTCTTCTTTTCCGATTTGGATTCCTTTTATTTCTTTTTCTTCTCTGAATGCTGTGGCTAAAACTCCCAAAACTATGTTGAATAATAGTGGTGAGAGTGGGCAACCTTCTCTTGTTCCTGATCTTAGTGGAAATAGTTTCAATTTTTCACCATTCAGAACGATATTAGCTGTGGGTTTGTTATATGTTGACATAAGTTCTCTCTATGCCTACTTTTTGGAGGGTTTTTATCATAAATCAGTGTTGAATTTTGTTGAAAGCTTTTTCTGCATCTATTGAGATGATCATATGGTTTTTCTCCTTCAATTTGTTAATGTGGTGTATCACATTGCTTGATTTGCGTATATTGATGAATCCTTGCATTCCTGGGATAAACCCCACTTGATCATGGTGTATGATCCTTTTAATGTGCTGTTGGATTCTGTTTGCTAGTATTTTGTTGAGGATTTTTGCATCTATGTTCATCAGTGATATTGGCTCATAGTTTTCTTTTTCTGTGACCTCTTTGTCTGTTTTTGGTATCAGGGTGATGGTGACCTCATAGAATGAGTTTGGGGGTGTTGCTCCCTCTGCATTATTTTGGCAGAGCTTGAGAAGGATAGGTGTTGGCTCTTCTCTAAATGTTTGATAGAAGTCACCTGTGAATCCATCTGGTCCTGGGCTTTTGTTTGTTGGAAGATTTCTAATCACAGTTTCAATTTCAGTGCTTGTGATTGGTCTGTTTATATTTTCTATTTCTTCCTTGTTCAGTCTTGGAAGGTTCTGCTTTTCTAAGAATTGTTCATTTTTTCTAGATTGTCCATTTTATTGGCATATAGTTGCTTGTAGTAATCTCTACAAGACCCTTTGTATTTCCACAGTGTCAGTTGCTACTTCTCCTTTTTAATTTCTAATTCTGTTGATTTGAGTCTTCTCCTTTTTTTCCTTGATGAGTCTGGCTAATGGGTTATCAACTTTTTTACCTTCTCAAAGAACAAGCTTTTAGTTTTATTGATCTTTGCTATTGTTTCCTTCATTTCTTTTTCATGTTTTTCAGATCTGATCTTTATGATTTCTTTCCTTCTGCTAACTTTGGAGTTTTTTTGTTCCTCTTTCTCTAATTGCTTTAAGTGTAAGGTTAAATTGTTTATTTGAGATGTTTCTTGTTTCTTGAGGTAGTATTCTATTGCTATAACTTTCCCTCTCAGAACTGCTTTTGCTGCATCCAATAGGTTTTGGGTCGTCGTGTTTTCATTGTCATTTGTTTCTAGATATTTTTGATTTCCTCTTTGATTTCTTCAGTGATCTCTTGGTTATTTAATAGTGTATTTTTCTAGCCTCCATGTGTTTGTATTTTTTACTAGATTTTTTCCTGTAATTGATATCTTGTCTCATAGCATTGTGCTTGGAATTGATTCTTGATATGATTTCAATTTTCTTAAATTTACCAAGGTTTGATTTGTGACCCAAGATATAATTTACCCTGGAGAATGTTCCATGAGCACTTGAGAACAAAGTGTATTCTGTTGGTTTTGGATGGAATATCCTATAAATATCAGTTAAGTCCATCTTTTTTAATGTATCATTTAAAGCTTGTGTTTCCTTATTTACTTTCATTTGGGATGATCTGTCCATTGGTGAAAGTGAGGTGTTAAAGTCCCCAACTATTATTGTGTTATTGGCCATTTCCTCTTTTATGGCTGTTAACATTTGCCTTATGTTATGGGGTGCTCAATGTTGGGTGCATAAATATTTAGAATTGTTATATTTTCTTCTTGGATTGATCCCTTGATTATTATGTAGTGTCCTTCTTTGTCTGTTGTAATAGTTTTTTTTTTAAAGTCTACTTTGTCTGATATGAGAATTGTCACTCCAGCTTTCTTTTGATTTCTATTTGCATGGAATATATTTTTCCATCCCCTCACTTTCAGTCTGTATATGTCCCTAGGTCTGAAGTGGGTCTCTTGTACATAGCATATATATGGGTCTTGTTTTATATCCATTCAGCCAGTCTATGTCTTTTGGTTGGAGAATTTAGTCCATTTACATTTAAGGTAATTATCGATATGTATGTCCCTATTACCATTTTCTTAATTGTTTTGGGTTTGCTATTGTTAGTCTTTTCCTTTTCTTGTGTTTCCTGCCTAGAGAAGTTCCTTTAGCATTTGTTGTAAAGCTTGTTTGGTGGTGCTGAATTTTCTCAAAATTTGCTTGTCTGTAAATGTTTTGTTTTCTCTGTTGAATCTGAATGAGATCCTTGCTGGTAGAGTAATCTTGGTTGTAGGTGTTTCCCTTTCATCACTTTGATTATGTCCTGCCAGTCCCTTCTGGCTTGCAGTTTCTGCTGAAAGATCAGCTGTTAACCTTATGGTAATTCCATTGTATGTTATTTGTTGCTTTTCCATTGCTGCTTTTAATATTTTTTCTTTATATTTAATTTTTGACAGTTTGATTAATATGTGTCTTGGCGTTTTTCTCCTAGGATTTATCCTGTATGTTACTGTCTGTGCTTCCTGGACTTGATTGACTATTTTCTGTCCCATATTAGGGAAGTTTTCAATTATAATCTCTTCAAATATTTTCTCAGGCCTTTTCTTTTTCTCTCCTTCTTCTGGGACCCCTATAATTTGAATGCTGGTTTGTTTAATATTGTCCCAGCACTGTCTGAGACTGTCCTCAATTCTTTTCATCCTTTTTTTAAATTCTGCTGTGTGGTTGTCATTTCCACTATTTTATCTTCCAGGCCACTTATCCGTTCTTCTGCCCCAGTTATTCTGGTATTGATTCCTTCTAGAAAAGTTTTAATTTCATTTATTGTATTGTTCATCATTGTTTGTTTGCTCTTTAGTTCTTCTATGTCCTTGTTAAATGTTTCTTGTATTTTCTCCATTCTGTTTCCAAGATTTTGGATCATCTTTACTATCATTACTCTGAATTCTTTTTCAGGTAGACTGCATATTTCCTCTTCATTTGTTTGGTCTGGTGGGTTTTTATCTTGCTCCTTCATTTGTTGTATATTTCTCTGTCTTCTCATTTTGCTTAACTTACTGCATTTGGGGTCTCCTTTTCGCAGGCTGCAGGTTCATAGTTCCTTTTGTTTTTGTTGTCTGTCCCCAGTGGGTGAGGTTCTTTCAGTGGGTTGTGTAAGCTTCCTGGTGGAGGGCCTGCTGTCTGTGTTCTAGTGGATGAGGGTGTATCTTGTCTTTCTGGTGGGCTGGACAGTGTCTGGTGGTTTGTTTTGGAGTGTCTGTGAAGTTAGTATTATTTTAGGCAGCCTCTCTGCTAATGGGTCGGGTTGTGTTCCTGTCTTGCTAGTTGTTTGGTATGGGGTGTCCAGCACTGTAGCTTGCTGTTTGTTGAGTGGAGCTGGTTCTTAACATTGAGTTGGAGATCTCTTGGAGAGCTTTTGCCATTTGCTATTACTTGGGGCCTGGAGGTGTCTGGTGGACCAGTGTCCTGAAGTCAGCTCTCCCAAATAAGAGGCTCAGGTCTGACACCCAGCTGGAGCACCAAGACCCTGTCAGCCACATGGCTCAGAAGAAAAGGAAGAAAGAAAGAAGAGCAAAAGAAAATAAAGTTATTAAAATAAAAATATAAAAAATTTTATTAAAAATGAAAAAGTAATTTAAAAATAGAAAGAAAGAAAGAAGAGAACAACCAAACCAATAAACAAATCCACCAATATAAAAAGTGCTAAGAACTATACCAAACAAAAATAAAAATAGCCCGAACCCTAGGACAAATTGTAAAAGCAAAGCTATACAGACAAAATCACACAAGGAAGCATACATATACACACTCACAAAAAGAGAAAAATGAAAAATGTATACATATATATTTAAAATAGAAGGAAGAGAGCAACCAAATCAATAAAGAAATCTACCAATGATAACAAGTTCTAAATACTAATCTAAGATAAACATAAAACCAGCAACAAATTAGATGCAGAAAGCAAGCCCCAAATCTACAGTTGCTCTGAAAGTCCACTGCCTCAATTTTGGCATGATTCGTTGTCTATTCAGGTATTCCACAGATGCAAGGTACATCAAGTTGATTGTGGAGATTTAATCTGCTGTTCCTGAGGCTGCTGGGAGAAATTTCCCTTTTCTCTTCTTTGTTCACACAGCTCCTGGGTTTCTGCTTTGGATTTGGCCTTCTTCTGCATGTAGGTCGCCTGAGGGCATCTGTTCATCGCTCAGACAGGATGGGGTTAAAGTAGCAGCTGATTAGAGGGCTGTAGCTCACTCAGGCCAGGGGGAGGGAGGGGTACAGAATGCGGGTCGAGCCTGCGGTGGCAGAGGCCAACGTGATGTTGCGCCAGCCTGAGGTGCGCTATGTGTTCTATCAGGGAAGTTGTCCCTGAATCATGGGACCCTGGCAGTGGCAGGCTGCACAAGCTCCCAGGAGGGGAGGTGTGGATAGTAACCTATGCTTGAATACAGGCTTCTTGGTGGCTGCAGGAGCAGCCTTAGTGTTTCCTGCCCATCTCTCTTGTCCACGCTGATAGCCACGGCTCACGCCCGTCTCTGGAGCTCATTTAGGCAGTGCTCTGAATCCCCTCTCCTAGAGCATCCTGAAACAATGGTCTCTTGCCTCTTCGGCAGGTCCAGAGTTTTTCCCGAACTCCCTCCTGGCTAGCTGTAGTTCACTAGCCCCCTTCAGGCTGTGTTCACATAGCCAACCCCAGTCCTCTCCCTGGGATCTGACCGAAGCCCGAGCCTCAGGTCCCAGCCCCCAGATTCCTGTGCGGGTGATCAGACAAGCGTCTCGGGCTCGTGAGTGCTGGTCAGCACAGATCCTCTGTGTGGGAATCTCTCTGCTTTGCCCTCTGCACCCCTATTGCTGTGCTCTCCTCTGTGGCTCCGAAACTTACACCATTCCCATCCCCCGTCTCCGTCAGTGAAGGGTTTTCCTAGTGTGTGGAAATTTTTCCTCCTTCACAGCTCCCTCCCAGAGGTGCAGGTCCCGTCTCTATGTTTTTGTCTTTGTTTTTTTCTTTTTTCTTTTGCCCTACCCAGGTACGTGGGGAGTTTCTTCCCTTTTGGGAAGTCTGAGGTCTTCTGCCAGTGTTCAGTAGGTGTTCTGTAGGAGTTGTTCCTCATGTAGATGTATATTTGATGTATTTGTGGGGAGGAAGGTGATCTCCACGTCTTACTCCTCCACCATCTTGAAGGTCCTACCCTGCATGCATCTTTTCACAGGGATTTGTGATATCATCTCTAAGCTCTTTGTGGAAAATCAGTAGCTTTTGCAGTTCCATGCCCAAATTCAGAACAATCTTTATTTCACACATAGAGGATGTTTGAGAATGTTCAGTTGGTACTCTGAAGATCTAAAGTAAAAGCAGAAAGTTATAACTAAACAGCTCATGAAAATATGGGAGGTGGAGGTAAACTGTATATATCACTCCTTTAATTATCATAAAATATTCAGTTGCAAGAAATAATACAAAGACTGCCTATATCCTTTATCTAGGTTTTCCCAGTGATACCATCTTGCAAAATTATAATACAATATCACAACAAAAATATGACATTGATTTATTCTAAATATAGAATAGTTTCATCATCACAAGGATCCCTCCCATTGCTATTTTATAGGCATATACACCGCTCTGCCCTCATCTCTAACTCTTGGCAACCATCAATGTGTTCTCCATGTCTAAAATTTTGTCATTTTGATAATGTCATATACATGAAATCATACAGTAAGTAACCTTTTGGGATTGATTTTTTCCTTTCAGGATAATTCCCTGAAGATTCATCTAAGTTGTTGCATGTGTCATAGTTTGTTCCTTTTTATTGCTGAGAATGGTATGGACACACTTCCGTCTTTAAATAATTCACCACTTGAAGGACATCTGGTTTGTTTCCAGTTATTGACTATTTTAAATAAAGGTGTCTCTTTTTTTTTTGCCACCCTATGGATTACTAGCCTATTTGGGGGAATTCTGTTGTTGAATTCTGTTTCTTCTTGTTTTAGGTGAGAAATCTATTGTCATTAGAATTGATGTTCCCTTGTAAGTAATATGTCATTTCACTATGGCTGCTTTCAAGACTTTTTCTGTCTTTATTTTCAGAAGTTTAATTATCATATTACTTGGTGTGTATTTCTCTGGGTTTATTTTGCTTCAGATTTGCTCAGCCTGTTGCATATATGAGTTTATGTTTTTCACCAAAAATACAACTGCATCCCTGGTCAACATTTTAAACTACAGTCTCACGGGAGATCTTGAGTCAGAGACACCAGTTTAAGTCGTGCTTGGATTGTTGACCACAGAAACAGAGATAAGAAATGTTTGTTGTTTTAAGCTGCTAAACTCTGGGGTACTTTCTTACTCAGCAATAAATAACGAATACAGTCACAGTCATCATATCTGAAGGAATGACTATTGTTCTCTTTATGTAACTTCTTCCCATTGTTCTTGGTTACTAGCTAACTCAGGCCATGATACAATACTGCAGTCACCATTTCTTCCATAAGAGTTTTAAATATATATTTTTCTCCAGGAGAACAATAATTAGAGTGAAGCTTCTTCCAGGTTTATAGTAGTTAGGGTAAACTTAGGTTTTATCTTAACTACTATGCTTTTACCCTATTTAGCTTTAACTAAAACTAAAAAATATATATTGATTATAAAATCTAGTAACTTTATTTTTAAAAATTTTATTATTATTATTATTTTGGCTGGGCTGTGCAGCTTGCTGTATCTTAGTTCCCCAACCAGGGATCGAATCCAGGCCTACGGCAGTGAAAGCTCAGAGTCCTAACCATTGGACCACCAGGGAATTCCCCCAAACCTAGTAACTTAAAATAAGATAGTAATTTTTCCCTCACTTTGTACTCTGAAAATTAGCACCTCTTTTTGGCAGGTCAGCTCAAATGCAAAGAGTTTTAGGGTCCTCTGTTCCTCTCATTGCATAATCCAACAGACTTCTAGCATGTGGGCACTGTTGTCCATATCCATATCTGTGTGCACCTACAATTGGAAGACAAAAGGAAAGAAGAACACTCACATGTTATGGCCAAGACTCAGAAGTGGCATGATGTGCCAATTCAGCTTTTATCACCCAATCAAAGATGCTAGAAAATGTAGTCCATGGTAGGTATATGTCCAGCATTCAAATATTATTGTAGAAAAGTGGGAAAACAGATACTGAAGAACAATTAACAGTATGCCAGGGAGTCTTTAGTCTTTTCCACAGTTTGCCTCTTTCATGTATTCTCGCTCAGTAGGACCAATTAAATATAGGCAAAGGAGACATCTATAACCTATTTATTTAGGTAGAAGTGGCAAGGCTTTATATTCATTCATTATATTGACATCAATAGTATTTTATTATTGGGATAACAACAATAATCCTTAGAATATATGTTATCAATTTTTTTATGGATTGCTTCCTTTTTCACCACATCCACCATTCTCCTTACATAGTCGTGAGAGACTTATCACACTGTCTGAGAATGACTATATTAAGCCCCAGTATACAGAATTTCAAGGGAACACTACTCTCCACTACCAACCCAACCAGGACCCAGTATATGGTCTCATTTCTCTTCCTGGATACCTAGTGGGAAAATCCTGTTCTCAAATGTAGAACTACAGTTGTCTATTGCTATATAGGAAACATCCTCAAGCTTTAATTTAATATTATCTTTCATGTTTCTGTGGATTGACTGGAGTCAGCACATCTCTTTCTTATGATCTGTAGTGTCGTTGCCATCAGATAGTGGCTAAAGCTGAAGTTATATGAAAGCTCACTTTAGTGGGCTAGACAAGGCAGCTTACTAACATACATGTCTCACCCTTCAGGTAGTATGATACATAGAATAGCACTCCTCTCCACCAAAAAAAAGTCTACATTATAATTGTCCCTGGAATATGTGAAAAAAAGGGGCTTTGCACATGTGATTAACTTAAGGATCTTGAGATGGAAGAGAATATCCTGGATTACCTGGGTAGGCTTGATGTAATCATAAAGGTCCTTAAAAGAGGGAGGCAAGATAGTCAGAGAAAGAAAAGGAGATGTGACAAGGAAGCAGAGGTTGAAGTGATGTCATCATGAAGAAGTGGCCAGGAGCCAGGGATTGCAGGTGGCTTTTCGAAGCTACAAAAGGCAAGAAAACAGATTCTCCCCTCAGAGACTCCAGAAGGAACCAGCCCTACCGACACCTTGACGTTAGTCTGCTGTTACTAATTTATCCTTTTGATCTCTAAAACTGTAAGATAATGCATTACATAGTTTTAAACCAATAAGTTTGTGGGAATTTGTTACAGTAGTGATAAGAAATTAATATGATGGGTGGGACAGTTGAGGTCTGGCTGGATTTCTTTCTCTTTCTCCACGAGACCACTCCATGTGGTGATCTTGGGCTCTCTCACAGCACACTGTTCTCGAGTTGGTAGGACTTCTTACCTGGCAGCTGTCTACCCCCAGAACATGTGTTCTAAAAAGAGGATGCACAAGTTTCTTTTACTTTAAATACTAGAACTGCAACTGATAAATCACTCTGACACATTCTAATAGTTAAGTAGTCACAGGTCAAGACCAGATTCAGCTCTTGGTGGGGAGAGGAACCAGTAATGTCTGTCTTTATCCAGCCTCTGGACATATGCTATTTCCATTTCTCACAAATTCAGAATACATTCACCCCTCCTAAAATTCCTACAATTTCATTACATTATGATACAAAATTCAGTTTTTAGTTCCCAGATCTTGTCATTTAAATCAGCTCCAGGTGAAAAGAAGACTCTAGGCACAATTACTCGGTTTTGGATCTGGATTATTATTCCTGTTGATCTGAAGACTTTGAGCTAAAAGAACACTTTATCTGTCTTCCTTACATCTGATATAAGAAGAGGAGAGTCATAGGATAACTGCTTTTGACGCTCCTATTCCAGACTAAGGAGAGCTCAGGAGGTATGGACAGTCGCAGGTACAGAGCAATTCTGAAATACAATCAGTCACATGTCGCCAGTTCCTTGGTTAGAGCCCAATCCTTCTCTGTGGGAATTTTTTTTTTGTGGATCTTGACTCTACCCTCTAAGCTCTTGGCTGTACTTTCTGAGTCATATTTTCTTTTGCACAATAAAAGGTCCTGTTTTTCTCCCTCCTTCTTCCCTTTCTTCCTCTCTCTCTTTCTTTCTTATTTTCTTTCTTTCTTTTTCTTTCTTTCTTTCTTTTTTTTCTTTATTTCTTTCATTCCTTCCTTCCTTCTTCCTTCCTTCCTTCCTTCCTTTCTTTCTTTTCAGCTAAGTAGTTTCCTTGCCCATAAAAGTTGGGAACCTGAATGTCTCTTTACATGTTGAACTCTCTCTCTCTCTTTAGTCTAAGTAGGTAAAATTACTTTAAAAATCTTTGGGCTTACATTTATAACCCACATTAGTAGACAAGTCACCCCCACAGACCTCTTACAGTACGTTGGGCTGAGAGTCAGAACACAAGAGGGCAATGCACCTCAGAGCCTTGGAGGACATTATCTAACTAGGAGCATTTATGAACCACTGCATTACATGTTTATGAGGGTTTAACTGAGGTCTCAGAGCCTCACTCTTGAAAACATGACCAGTGTCCTGAATTCATTCACTGCACTTGAAGAAATTTCTTACTTTCAGACTATTTCTTGGGAGAGATGGAAGTGAGAAAATATCTTATTTTTGAACACAGCAAATGCTGCCTCAGCAAATTTCTTCTAGATTCTACTTTGAGACTGAATAGTTCCTTCTTTAGTATTTCTCTCTACCTGTACATTATCAGATAGAGCTAAATAACAAATTAGATGACCATTATAAGGACATATCATTAACCAAATCCATAAATTCAGTAAAAAATATGTTCCATTTCCACATTACCATGCATGAGAATATCATAAATTTTTGTCACTAAGAAACATTTTTTTTTTCTTAAAACAAGCTTCATAGCAAATTCCTACCTGTCATTTCAGTATTCACTAACAATTTCCCTAAGGCCCTTCTAATATCTTCCTGCTGCTTGTTTGCAAGCCAATCCCACACGTCTTCATTTAAAAACAATTTTTTACAGCAGCAATCTACTTTCACAAATCAGATTCTTCTTTGATTATTTATTGCTATGTAACTAACCACCCCCAAAACTTAGTGGCTCAAAACAACAATTTATTATCTCTCGTGTTTCTGATGGCTCATTCACTCAGCTGGATGCTTCATACTTTTGGTCTCTCATGTGGTTACAGAGGGATGGCAGCTGTGTCTGGAGTCATTTGTAAGATTGTCAGAGCTGGATTGGCAAGATGTGTTCTTTACTTACATGCTTAGAACCTCAGACTGCATACTTGGGACATAAAGGCTCTAAGGACCTCTCTCTCTTTCTCTCTCTCTCTTTCTCTCTCTCTCTTTCTCTCTCACTCCCATTCCCTCCTTCTCTCCTTCCTTCCTTGTCTGCCTCCCTCCTCCCTTCCCTGTGGTCTCTCCATGGGGCTAATTTATGTTTCCTCACAGCTTGCTGGTCTCCGGGTATTCAAATGTCTTACATCAAAGCTAGATTTCCCAAGACATGTATACCAAGACAGAGGAATCAGAGGCTGCCAGTTCCCTTAACAAACTGGCATAGTGTCACTTCTACCACATTCCATTGATTAAGCAACCACACGGCCAGTCCACATTCAAGTGAAAGGGAAATAAACCTCACATCTTGATGGGAAGAGTGGCAAAGGGTTTGTACCAGTTTTCATCTAAGACATGAAATTTTCATCCTCTTTTCTAAGAATTTCTCATGGACAGACAAAGATTAAATTCTGCTCCTTTAATTAGCATTTGCTTTTTTTTTTTTTTTTTTTTTTTTTTTTTTTTTTCTTGCGTTATGCGGGCCTCTCACTGTCGTGGCCTCTCCCATTTGCGGAGCACAGGCTCCGGACGCGCAGGCTCAGTGGCCATGGCTTACGGGCCCAGCCGCTCCGCGGCATGTGGGATCTTCCCGAAACGGGGCACGAACCCGCGTCTCCTGCATCGGCAGGCGGACTCTCAAGCACTGCGCCACCAGGGAAGCCCAGCATTTGCTTTTAAATATCTTTATCCTCTACCTCATTTGTGAATTAATACAAGCCACGATAGGTAATGTAAATAGGAATTAGACCATATGTGGAGTCATTGTAGTTGGTGAATTCTCTTTATCCACTAATCTATGAGAGTCCTACAGGAAAAGCTTATTATACCATTCTGTATTTCATAAGCCATTGGATAATTCAATTCCACTTAGATGTTTTTCTCCAACTCCACATTACCTCCATTCTATGCAAAGTCATGCTTTATCTTTATATTTCTCACAGTCTATTTTTTTTGTTCCAAGTCTCCTAGCCCCTGTAGGTGCACTTAAAGGGGTGTAGGAGAACTCAACCATTTGAGGACCATAAAATATCTGGGTCTGGATTTGGGGAAAGGTTATACCATTATCCACTTCCTTTAAAAATTTTTATTTTTAGCATACCTAATAGTATGGGTATTACAAAATTCAAAACGTACCCAAAAAATTACACAATGATAAGTCCTGTGTTTTTGCTCAGTCCAAAAAGTAAAGTCCTCTTCTAGAAAGAACAAAACTAAAGTAACCAATTTATTTTGCATTCTGTTAGATATACATATGCATATACACACAGATACATATAAGCAATTAATTATATATGTATATATACATATATGAATACATATACAGAAATGTGCATATATTTGTACATATGAATAGATACATATCTGTATTGCATTGTTTGTGTACATGTGTATACTTATACAAATGGTAGCTTATAGGATATGCACTGTAGCACACTTTGCTTTTCTTTGGTGATAATAATATAACTTGGGGAAGGTTCTATATTAGTTTTAAAAGAGTTTCATCACTGATTCATTTGTTTGTTTCTTACTTTCCTTATGGCTATGAGTATGCCAATTTCTATTGAAGTATATGATACTTTTTTAATGAGTTTTCTATTGATAGATATTTAATTTGCTTCAAATGTCTTTCTATTAAAAATAATGTTACAATGAATAATCCTGTACATACACCATCATTGTACAAATCTGGGCATACTGTAGGATATACAGTTGTTGAGTCAAAATGTATGAAAGTATATTTTTAAATTGGAAGATACAGCCAAATTGCCCTTCTTAGAGAAAATACTAGTGTTTATATTCAGTCTTTTGCAGTACCTCTTACCCAATCTTTTGAATATATATTGTATACTGTCAAATATTTGATCTTTATCCACCTGACACGTGAAAATAGTGTCTCATTAAATTTTAAATTTGCATTTAAAATGCAAAGTTACACTGGACATCTTTTGATGTGATTAAAACATTTATATTTTATTTTGCAACATTTGATTGTTATGATCCTTTGCTCATTTTTATGTGAGTTTGTTGGTCTTTTTCTTATGGACTTATATAAGCTTTTGATATAGAAGAGAATTATATTCTGTACTTTTGTCAATTAAGTTGCATACTATCTTATCTCTATTTTATTATTCGTTTCCTTTGACTGTTTACCATGGATTTTGTTTCAATATCATCAGACTTATACGTTTTTTATGGCTTTTAAATTTTATCTCATATATGACTGTTTTTTGTGACATTAAATAAAAATTATAGTTTTATATGATTTTTAACATTGTAATTTATGATACAGCTTGAATTTATTTTAGTGTAAGGTATGAAATATGCATCTAATTTGTCCAGATAACTACCCAGTTGTCTAAATATTAGTTATTATATAATCTTTTTTCCACAATATTGAGATGCCTCTTTTACCAGTTTCTAAATCTCTCTCTCTCTCTCTCTCTCTATATATATATATATATATATATATATACTCTTTCTATATATATGTAATAGATAGATATTTACAGAATTTCCTTAGCCTTTGTTCTTTCTCTCATCCCTGCAGGAATATCACACCAGGCAAAATTACATTTTTGCTACACCACTTCTGCCTTCAAGAGGTAAAGTTGGGCCTGGAGGGGAACAATTCTTCTTCAGAAGAGTTGATGTAGTCTTCACTTACCTAGACATTATCATGAATAAATAATCACTCCTTGTAGAAAGCATTTTAGATTCTGTATTAATTTCCTAGACCTTCCATAAACAAAGTACCACAGACTGGGTGGCTTAAAAAAACACAAATGTATTATTTCACAGTTCCAGGGTATGGAAGTCTGAAATCAAAGTGTCCACAGGTCTGTGCTCCCTCAGACACCTTTAGGAAAATCCTTCCTTGTTTCCTCCTTGCTTCTGGTGGTTGGCTGGCGATATATATATATTTTTTTAAGTTTTCTGATTTTAATATTAGTCTGGCAGAGCGTTAGTAACCATGCTGCACTGAAACTTGTAATGGCACAATCTGAATCATGATTTGTGAAATATTATACCCCACACCCCCAGAATACTTAGGCTGGTCATGAAGTTAACAATGTGTAAGTAAGTATATAAGCACAATCAGTGACAGACAGCCTCTTGTATTGATTGCCGTTTAGCAATACACCAACTGCCTCAGAGATTTATGCTTACAGGTAGAGAGTTGCAAGTCAAGGATATTGCTGTTCCTTGACTTGCAACTGCCTTTGTTGTCACATGGAGTTCTCACTGTGTTTCTCTACCTCCATGTGACCACATGGCCATCTTTTTTATAAGGACACAAGTTGTATTGGATTAGGAGACCACCCTACTACATTATGACCTCATCTTAGGTAATTACATTGACAATGACCCTATTTCCAGATAAAGTCACATTCTTAAGTACCAGGGGTTAGGACTTCAGCATAATTTTTTTTTTTTTTTTATTTGCTGTACGTGGGGCTCTCACTTTTGTGGCCTCTCCCGTTGCAGAGCACAGGGTCCGGACGCACAGGTTTAGCAGCCATGGCTCACGGGCCCAGCCGCTCCACGGCATGTGGGATCTTCCTGAACTGGGGCACGAACCCGTGTCCCCTGCATCGGCAGGCGGACTCTCAACCACTGCACCACCAGGAAAGCCCCAGCGTAATTTTTTTGATGGGAGACAATTTAACCTATAACAATTCCTGCAGTTTGTAATAACTCCTTTGGGTAATGTTCTTGATATTCTGCTCATTAACCTGACTCCACTGAACTCTCTTTGTGACTCCTGGATATATAAATCCTGTATTATTACCCAAGATGTTTCTGTGACTATACTATCTACAAATCTATGCCTAATATGAACACTTATCAATACTATGATTATATAACAATTTGAATTAGTTTTAGAAAATAATTTGTAAACACATTTATGTGATTGTATTAATATATTTTATGCACATACATAATTACCAATATTTATTATACTAAATCAATGAACATTTGAAAGTATCTGTAATTTTTATTTTCTTTTTTGTGCATATAGTATCCTACAGTCACTATTATGGACAAATCCTGCCATGGGGTTTCACTTACAGAGTAAAATCCAAATTTTCTGCATGATTTATCATCACTACACTTATTTCTTATCCCTCTATCACATCCCGACTCTACTCAGTTTGCTAACTCTCCTCCACACTTCATTGGCCCTGTATTTTATAATCACAATATATTAATATTAATAAATAGAAAAATACAGTGAACCATCACTTGCTAAGTAAGAATTCATGTATAAATTACTTTCTTCTATACTTGTTAATGATTACCAATGCATCAGATTCTTATGATTTGTAGATCATGATATCATTAAATTGCTCTCCAAAGCATCTAAACTTATTGCTGATAAAGCCTTTGGTCAATACTATAACTCTCAATTTTATAGAAATGTGATATTGTAATTATATTTGGATTTTCTTGTATAGATTAGTCCTTTATTCATTTTGCATGATCCTTACTTAGCCAACTGTATCAAACCCAGTCTGAGGAAGGACTACCTTCAGAGAAGAGGGATGATCAGCTTGGATCTCCCCCCCGACCAAAAAAAAAAAAGAAGAGAAAAACAAAGAACAAAAATGTGGAACTGACATCTAAGTCTACACAGGGAAGAAAGATTTAGAATCTGGCAGACACATGTTCTGACAGTCACAGAGTTACATTCTGTGGTAATACATGAGTAGCTCGGCATGTTTAATCACCAACTGTATGGAATGTCTTTCAGCACACTCTGATTCTATGTTTACAAATCAACATTGTGAAGAAAAATTCTGGCTCCAAAGTCTATTGATCTCAGGAAGTAGAAGAATTTATTACCAAACATAAGCAATCTGGTTATAAGAAAGTATATGTTTTCCTTTAATGTTCAAACTGACACTATTTTTGATGTCTTGAATGAGTGAAAGAACAAATAACACTCTGGATCTGGATAATATCAAGTTTTTATATCTGTAGCATAGTCAGTGGGGAGGGAGGTATATTCTGGTGCATGGTGACCACACCAGGAAATTGACCTCTATTAAGCCCTTGGTGGCAATAACTGGCCTTTTAAACCACTACCTTTATCTTGTCATTGTCAAGCTGCAGTGACTTAGCATTTAATAACTTTGGCATATTTGAAATAATACAATCATTAAAAGAGGATGGCCTAAAATAAATGGGAATATTAGAGGAATGTTAACCTTTGTTACTGGCTGAAATTTAAATTTAAATTTGTAATATATAAGAATTTAAAATACTTGAGGGTGGTTTTGTCTTTTAATGGGAAAAGAAATATTGGGTTAACTTTTTACCTATTTGAAAGGGATTGATTCATTTTGTGTTACATTCACTGAAGTGGAAAATTAGCATGGGGTTATTAAAAGAAATAAAAAAAGAAAACCTCATTGTGGACTAGAATGAAAAGAAAAGTAATTAATTTGGTGCATTTTCAGTTGCTCCTAAGAAAGACAATGCACTGCAAAAAAGAATTAACACTGTGGAAAATAATCGGAACAGCAAAGGGCAAAAGTACAAATTTTATTGAGAGCAATGATTCTGATCATGTGATTTGGAACAATGCAGTGATCTTCAAGTTATGCAAATCTGGGTATAGAATTTTATTCCTTTTAAAAAAAAATCTTTACAAAATCTGAAATAAGTGTGTTCTAAGAGAACTTCTAAATTAAATAAAAATCAATAGATAATATTGCACTGTCAGTCAGGTGACAGTCAGTGCTACTTAATAACCCACAGCTATTAATTCCTTTGTTCTTGAATCATCAATAAAGTAATTTGATCGCTGTGATGGTTAATTTTAAGTGTCCACTTGTCTGGGCCACAGTGCCCAGATATTTGGTCCAACATTATTCTGGGTGTTTCTGTGAGGGTGTTTTAAAGATGAGATTTATATTTAAGTTGTTGGACTTTGAGTAATATAGATTTCCCTCTGTAACGTGCATGGACCTCATCCAATTAGTTGAAAGCCTGAATAAAACAAAAGACTGAACTTTCCTGAGCAAGAGGGGATTCTCCAGCAGACTGCTTTTAAACTCAACTACAATTCTCTCCTGGGTTTCCAGCCTGTAAGCCTCTCCCATCAAATTTTGGATTTGCCAGGAATCTACAATTGCATGATCCAGTTCTTTAAAACAGATCTCTTTATATATATATATATATATATATATATATATATATCTATCACTATTAATTTGATTTACTTATTTTAGGTATCTCATGTAAGTTGAATCATTAAACACTGGTTATTTTGTGTCTGGATTATTTCACAAGGCATGTTTTTAAGATTCCTCCATGTTGTAGTATGTATCAGAAATTCATTCCATTTTATGGTTGGATAATATTCAATTGCAGGCATATAACATTTTGTTTGTCCATTTATCTGTTGATGAACACTTTGGTTGTTACAGCCTTTTGAGTAATATGAATAATGCAGCTGTGAATACTGATGTACAGTTGTGTGTTTGAGGGTCTATTTTCAATGTTTCTGAGTTTATACATAGAAGGGAGGTTGTTGGGTCATATGGTAATTCTATGACTAACTTTTGAGGAACTCCCAAACTGTTTTCACAACAGCTGCACCCTTTTACCCTTTATATATATATATATATATATATATATATATATATATATATATATATATATATATATATACTCATCCTATTGATTCTCTCTCTGGAGAACTAGGACCAATACAGTCAACATAAATGCTTTCCAGTACATTTTCCTTTCTTGGCTGGCCTAAAACCTTTGTTTAAGATGCTAGATTCAGAGAATCTGAAGAAATTCTCATTTCTTACCTCCCTTGTCAGAGGTCCAGTGATCTTTGACGTATCGTCATCCTTTCTGATATATTTCAAGAGATTTTACCAAGCATTTAGATCTATCAAGATGTTTTAATGTTAGGAATTTGCTTATTACAGTCACTTAAATCTTTCCTCACAGGTAAACTAAATTGGACACAAATGCAAATTTAAAATCTAAACGGCATTAAGAAAACTAAAATTGGTAAAGCCTATTTGTTAAAAGTTGAAATTCACATTTAGTCGTCACAGCCACGCTCTAATCTTTAGATCACATGTGAGATCCATTCCAGATAACATACTCCTCCTCTGTCTTGGGAACTCAAGCAGGGAGCACATTGGGCAGTGAGCACCACCTCTCCAGAACTGCTTGCTCATCAGTTGGGAGATGACACTTGAACCTAGTAGAAGAAAGAAATCTTGCACCTGCATGTCAGTTTTCTATTGCTGTTGTAACAAATTTCCATTAATGTAGTGGCTTAAATGCAGCACAAATTTATTCTCTTCAGTTCTGTAGGTTAGAAGTATTACACGAATCCTACTGGGTTAAAATCACTGACTGGCTATATGGATAAATACCAAAATATTAAATGTGGTTATCTCCATCTATGTCTGTGATGTAGAAGTGTAAGTGATGTGTCTTTTATTTTTACTAATATATATTTTATAGCTTTAACTGAATTGACTAATACTGATTCAGACATCAAAATAGAAAAGCAAAACTTTGGAAAGAGAAAAACATGCATTTGATATACCATTAATTAACCCAAACATAAATATTTAAACAAAGAAACTGTAATAGTCAATTGGCTCCCAATGATAATTTCTAATCCATTTTCAGTAGAATCTACATGAAATTCTTAGCTAGAGAAAATTAACTTCTTTGAAAGGCATATAACATTAAATTTATTGGCATTATTATTAAAATCCCTGTTGTTATTATTCATTTGTATCTATCTAAGTATATTGACAAGTGACAAAGGAATATGCAGAATCCTGTTGAAATCCCACATGAAGAATAATGGGCTCTTTAAGTTAATATATAGGAGGATGGATTATTTTAGGAGCTTTATATAACTTGGGCCAAATAGCCTTAAAGTCATTTATTTGTTTTTCTCCGGAAAAGTAGTCTCATGAGTGGATTACATCCAGGCATTTAATGACTTCTCACTTCTTTATTTCTTACACTGTGGTCAAAAGCATTTGACACTGTTCCCAACTCTCTTTGTCTGGAAATACTCATTTCTCCTTGACCTCTCAATAGTGTTCAACTTTGTTGGCCCCAAAGGAAACATAAAGAGCTCTACACATAGATGATTTGCAGCTAGTTTGTGAGAGCTTCATTTGTTAACAGTTAGTAAACCCCTTCTCCAGATTACTTCAACTACAGCATAATTTAAGAGAGGTGTCTAGAAATTTTGATTTTTGTTTTCTATTCTTTCACCCAAATAAAAATGGGCCCAGTAGAAGAACTTTAATAAGTATGCACTTATATTTTTTTCCTGCAGCTGCTAGCAAATTTTACATTTAGTCAAAGATTGGTATTGTCCATTATTTAATGTATGTTTATTTCATTAATCTTGAATAAATAAGTTAAACCCTATTTATAAAGCTAATAACTATTATAAAAAGTAAAAAATATTACAAGTGCTGAAATCCAACATATCTTAGTATGTGATTGGAGGTCACATTTTGTTTTTATATTGTGCATTTTTCTTTAATATAGCTTAAATTTTCCTTTTTATTCTTCTGCATTTCATGAAGTCAATTTTAACAAGACTTCAGGAAGTTACAAAACAGAAGACTTATGAACACAAAAATGCTAATTGTATTTCTTTTTAATAGTGTTAGTGAAATATAATTCACACCATGAAGTTAACCCATTTGAAGTGTATCATTCAATAGCTTTATGTGTACTTTCAGAGTTGTGCAACAGTTACCACAATTTTAGAACATTTGATTCACCCCCAAAAGGAACTTCATACCACATAAGTGTATCTCCTATATTCTTCAAGCCCATTCCCACAAGTCCTGTGCAATCACAAATCTACTTTCTGTATATATAGATTTGCCTAATCTATACATTTTATGTTTATGGATTCATATAATATATAGTCTTTTGTGAGTACCCTCTGTTTATCTATTGAAATATTTCAATCCCTTTAATAATTTTTTCTGTATTTAAAAGAAATTTATTTTCTTAATGGTCACTGTATAGAATACAGTGAACACCTTAGTTATCAGAATCTATATTTATATTAACAATTCCAGTGAGCTGTAGAAATATTACTCCTATAAAGACCTATTTCCTCTTCCCCTTTTTGTGCTCTTATTGTTATACATATTGCACCCATATATATTAACACCCCAAAATACATGGTTAAAATTAGGTAGGTATAATATATTTATATAATTTGTGTAATTTTATGTCTTTTAAAAACACTGAGGGGCTTCCCTGGTGGCTCAGTGCTTGAGAGTCCGCCTGCCGATGCAGGAGACGCGGGTTCGTGCCCCGTTTCGGGAAGATCCCACATGCCGCGGAGCGGCTGGGCCCGTAAGCCATGGCCACTGAGCCTGCGCGTCCGGAGCCTGTGCTCCGCAAATGGGAGAGGCCACAACAGTGAGAGGCCCGCATAACGCAAGAAAAAAAAAAAAAAAAAAAAAAAAAAACACTGAAAGAAGGGAGAGCCAATATATACTTATAATTTTATTTAATATAAATTTTCTTATTTACAAATCCTGGTTCTCATTTGTTCCCATGGGTTCAAGTTAACTTCTAGTGTTATTTCCTTATTCCAAAACAGCTCTGTTCTTTGTGCTAATATCAAATATATTACATTTCTATATATTATAGGCCCAGCAATACAATTATACACCTATTTTTTTATACAACTGCTTTTAAAATCAATTACTAGGAGAAATGAGAAGAAATATGCAATTGCAATGTCCTTTATAATTATCTAAATAATTACCTTTACTGGTATTCATTATTTTTGTGGATTATTATGTGGATTTGAATTACTGTCTGGCATTATGTGCTTTCAGTCTGGAAAACTGTCTTTAGTACTTCTTGTAAGTATTTCTTGTAAGCTCTGCTAGCAAGAGTTTTGTTTTGGTTTTTTTTTCCTATCAGCACTTTGAAATGTCATCTCACTGCCTTTTGACTTCCAGTGTTTCTGATGAGAAGCCAGTTTTTTTTTTTTTTTTTTTTGCAGTACGCGGGCCTCTCACTGCTGTGGCCTCTCCCGTTGCGGAGCACAGGCTCCAGACACGCAGGCTCAGCGGCCATGGCTCACAAGCCCAGCCGCTCTGCGGCATGTGGAATCTTCCCGGACCTGGGCACGAACCCGCATCCCCTGAATCGGCAGGCGGACTCTCAACCACTGCACCACCAGGGAAGCCCGAGAAGCCAGTTTTTAATCTTATTTTGGTCCCATTGTATGACAAATTGCTTTTCTCTTCCTACTTTGAAGACTTTCTCCTTGTCTTTCAATGTTTTATCTATACTATAACTGATCCATAGTACCCCTTTGCATTTGTGCTACTGGGAGTTTGTTGAACTTCTTGTTTGTATATAGCAATGTTTTTAATCACATTTGTGAAGTTTCAGCCATCATATATTCACATACTTTTTTCTATCCCTTTCTTTCTCTCCTCTTCTCTGCTACTCTCCTTATGGGTGTGTTGATGTACTTAATGTTCTCTTACATTTCTCTGAGGTTTGATCATTTTTCTTCATTCTCTTTGTTCTCTCTGTTCTTCAGATTGTATAATCTCTATCAGTCTGTCTTCAAGTTTGATGATTCTTCCTTCTGCCAGCTCATAACTATTGTTGAGCTGCTGTAGTGAATTTTTTCTTTTCAATTATTGTACTCTTCAACTCAAGAATTTCCATGTGGTTTTGTTACAATTTTAATCTATTGGTGTTCTTGATTTGAGGAAACATTGTCATCATGTCTTTCTTTACTTCTTTAAACATGGTTTCTGTGGCTCTTTGATCATATTTACAATAGCTGTTTTAAGTCTTTGTCTGCTGAGTTGACACTTCACCCTTCTCAAAGGAAGTTTCTGTTACCCACTTTTTTCCTTTGTGTGGGATACTCTTTTCTGTTTCTTTGCATGTCTCGTAATATGTTGTTGAAAAGTACACATGGTAGATAATATAGCAACTTTAGATTCTGAACCTATATCTGGGGCTTGTTGCTGTCTTACGGATTTTTATAGTGATATGGCTGAACTATTTAAGTGAAATTTATTTTCCCCACAATGTGCAGCCTCTGATGTCTTTCCTTAGAGAGTGCAGACATGGGCAGACACACAGTCATCCTGGGATAAAAGTGGTTTAGCAGGACT
>NW_006796728.1:741082-741316 GCF_000442215.2 Lipotes vexillifer | reverse complement strand
GACTGCCTCTTTCCCTGATCTTTCTGTTACATTCTAACTCCTCTACCTCTGTTGGTACCATACCCAGCTGTTAGCCTCCACTATTTGCCCATTGAATACTTTAGTGTTTTTGTCAACTCCCTGGGTATAAAGAGCTCCATAGTCTGGTCCAGTTGAATTCAGGTCCCTTGTGGAGTAGTCTTTGAGTCCAGTCTAAAGGCTTATTTTCACCCAATCAGGGCTCTTCTTAGCCAT
>NW_006796728.1:737896-741072 GCF_000442215.2 Lipotes vexillifer | reverse complement strand
TCCCTAGTTCTCTTATCTTCTAACTGGTGAATGATTTAGCTTGTTGCTATCATGGAACTACCAACTCCTAAAAAATCACTTACCGCAAAAATCTCCATTATTTTCAACTGTACCTTAAAGCTCAGTTTTCTAATGGTTTCTTATACATAAAGTTGCTCCCTTTATAGAAAGCAATGAGTTTTGCCTTTCTTCCTGGGATAATCGTTTGTCCTCCTACTCTGAAGCTGAGAGCAGAGACAGTAACCCACTTATCTCAGAGTGGCAGCCCTTTTTTATGCATGGGTCACTGGGTGGGGGCAGTAGTCCCTGGTCTTCTCCATTTTCTGTCATGCAGCTCATGCCTTATGAGCAAGCTATGGCAGGGGTGATTGGAGACCAGGGTTCTTGTCTTGCTGGGATAGATATTCCACCCTATGAGTAGGTGCTGGGTGGAGAAGGGGATCCCAACCTCTCAGCTGCTCTTGCCTGGAATAGAGCTGCTATAATTTGGAGACTGAAAGAATGAAGGTAAGATGAGAAATGTTGGCAGTCTTCCCATTATGGAGAGATATAATAGCCTTAGACTAGGACCTGGAGGAATATATTTAACTAATTTTATAGGATATTTAATTAATTTAATTTATTAAATTGT
This sequence comes from Lipotes vexillifer, assembly GCF_000442215.2. Taxonomy (NCBI): domain Eukaryota; kingdom Metazoa; phylum Chordata; class Mammalia; order Artiodactyla; family Lipotidae; genus Lipotes; species Lipotes vexillifer. The sequence goes on along the minus strand of NW_006796728.1, from coordinate 740,441 downwards.
TGAGAAAATAATTCTAAATTACATGTTAATTGTCCAACATTTCTATTGTTTATCCAAACATGGTATAATTTCTATACTAAAACACGTTCTTGATATTTTTATATTAATAATAAAAAATCAGGGCTTCCCTGGTGGCGCAGTGTTGAGAGTCTGCCTGCTGATGCAGGGGACACGGGTTCATGCTCCAGTCCGGGAAGATCCCACATGCCACGGAGCGGCTGGGCCCATGAGCCATGGCCGCTGAGCCTGCACGTCAACAACAACAACAACAAAAAAAACAAGTCAATTCTATTGAAATAATGAGCATTCAACAATTGAAAACTACCTTTTGAGAAGTACTGTGTTTTGACATAATTCATTTACCACACATTAGGATTATTACATGGCTCTAGTAGCCTGAGTTCATAAAAAGGTTTCTAAGGCATTCATTTTGTGTTTCTTCTCCACTATGTCATTTCCATTTATTTTGAATCTAAAGAAAAAAAAAAGAATGAATTTCAGCTTTTCCTGGTAGAATTTAAGTTTCTCAAACAGCATTACATAACAATCCCACAAAAAATTTATTTATTTTTAAATTAATTTTTATAGTCCCTTGAGGAGTTTTCCCCCAATGATGTTTGATTTAGTAATTAAAAAGAGCAAACAACAACACCAAAAACAAATTTGTGCTGCCTCCCTCAGTCTATCTTTGGCCAAACTGAGAAGTGGGCTCAAATTATCTGTTGTGTTCATCCCTTCCTTTTATGCTATTCTGGAATGTGCCTTCCTCAGAACACCATCCTGCTCTCCTTGATCATATGTTGCCTTACTATTATGTGTCTCTGGTTTTTATCCCAAGACTGGATCACCATGTCTTCAAGGTATCAAGTAGATATTTAAATAAAGTTGTGCCTAATAAGAAAAGTGTTGTTGCAGATGCCATACAGGTGATTTAGACCTTACATACTACATGCACTAACTTATAAGAATAAAAATTACCTGTGGACTAAATGTTTGAAATTTGTCAGAATCTTCAAATATCTTTTAAATCAAAATATATCAGTATTCCCTTCTTTGCTGATAAACTCAGTCTTCATAATCTTAAGAATGAAATTTTGTTAAATCAAAATTGACAAAGTAAAAGAGGCCCTAAATATGCCTTTATTTTCTTCTTGTGACTTAGAGAATTTAGAAAATTATATATCTAGATACATTAGTTATAATATGACAAATGCCTATACATAGGCCTGAATTGAGGGATTTGCAATGATATGTAAAATTTTGAAACCACTGCCTTAGCATATAACCATTTCTCTTTATGCACCTGTGGGCAAAGAGAAGAGGAAAGGTCAATGGACAAAACTACCTATTGATCTCTCAAAAAAGTACACCTTTTTTTATTATAATAGGTTTCCTTTACCCTGCTGGGTGTTATTGTATTGGAAAAACATTTAAAGAATATAACAGCTAATTGTAGCCTTAAGTATGAGTGTGATTCCCTATGGTTAAGACAGGACTATACTTCCAAGTGTTTTAATTTTCATTAAAAATGTTAGATACTATTATAATCCACATGTTGAGACTCTTATCTTTACTTACATCGGACTTGCAAGAGAAAGTTTACAGTCAAGTTTTATTTCCACTCGATATCAAGATTGGCTCTTATGTGCTATTGCTGATCTGCTCTTGCCTAGATTTCCTATATATTCTGTCACATGTCAGTATGGTGTTTCCAACTTTCATGTCCACACCAGTGTGCTGGAGTCAGTTCTCTCAAAACAAAAGTAGAACACAGTAAAACTCAGAGAGTCGGGACAATGTAATTGGGGTATAAGTGTGTGTGTGTGTGTGTGTGTGTGCACACACACATGTGCATATTTCATGGGAGACTAATAAAGGTTGAAAAGATGTAGGATAAGAACGAATTGTTTGTTTATAGCATAAATATGGAGTCTAATTCTCTAGAAGTTACAATTATACAATGTTCATGTGTTAAAAGGAACTCATGATACACAAATGACAGGTCCTGAAAAATAGATGATATAGAGCTCATGAATTAGAAATTGAGTAGCCAAAACAAACATAAAGTTCTCCAAGAGAATACAGAAAAATAAGACACAAAGTGGGGAGAAGTGAGTGAACCTGTGCATGTAATAGTCTTGGTGCTTCCCTCCTCTCCTCTAGAACTGGGAATTTCACTCATAGGGTAGGTGGAGTATAAAATAATTTATAGTCCTACAGGATTTGAATATTTTATAATTGTAGATGATGTAATAAAGATTCTGACCAGATAGGAAACTCTAGGAAATAAATGACTTTCTACATATCTGTTGTTTTACTCTCCCATACAATGGAATTATTTATGTTGTTACTTTCTTGTGAAATACTATTGCAAAGCTTTAAAACAATAAAAAATAGCTTTACAGATTCATTCATAATTTGAGGGATGTTGATTTATCTTTTGACATACATAAATATTTTTATAAAAAGTATTAAATTGCCCCCTATATAATATGCCTTTTTATCTAGATAGTTACACACTTTAAAAAAATGTTTCTAGGATTAC
>NW_006796728.1:618449-737886 GCF_000442215.2 Lipotes vexillifer | reverse complement strand
CACTCTTTCTTGTCGCTAATTGGTTGTGAAGGACTTTTGAATCTCTGCAAATTTGTCTCCCGATATTTCTGGGAAAATCTGAGACCTTTTCGCATTGGGTCATAAAAGTGTCCGTTTCTACCAGAACTCCCGCTGTCTGCAGGGCACACAACTTCCTAGTGTGGAGTGTCTGACATGGAGGGGATTCCTGTCTTTCTTCTGAGCACAGCAGTTGCCCAACTAAGCTGCACACTTCTGTCACTTCTCCAGGTTCCCGTCTTTGGGAAAGTGTGTGTGTTTGTGTGTGTGTGTGCGTGTATGGTGGGAAGGCAGGCCAATAATGGCTTCCTCTTTATTTTAGAATCATTTATAAGGGGCCCAATGTTCTTACAAGTGATCAATATTTACATATTTTTCTTTATGCATTTTCTTTAAAAAGTCTTTTTCTCACAAACCAAATTGACCAATACAATTAAGAAATATCTTGATAGTATTTTATAGTCATAGATTTGAGTCATAAGAAAAATAAACAAGTGCTTGCCACAGAAAACAAATTATGTTTCATAATTTATACATTCTTTAAGTATTCCACAGGTGGGAGTCTGAGACTCAAGAATGAAAGAAACTCCTTCCTTAGAGTTCTCTTTCATTAAAAGAGGTCCCAAGTTAAAGAGTCTATGCTTTGGCAACAGTTATCATGAGCCATGTGCTTTATATTTATTATATAATTTTCCATTCACTACTAAATTGAATGAAACAGCTATTATTGTTCCCGGAGAGAATATAACTTGTTCAAGGTCACACATATCTAATAAGTGGTGAAGCCAAAATTTAAACATAGGTCTGCTAGATTTCAAAGTCTTTACTCTTCCCACAATGATACGCTGCTTCCCTTCAGAAATGATATCTCATGGCCAACCTCCTGCAACAACTGCAATTTAACTTAATCACAAAATAATTACCTGTGTTTCAAAAAACAAAAAGAGATGCAATGTTCTTCATAGTAGAAAGAAATTAAATTGGTGTTTCTCTGGGAAATAACATTAGCTTTACTTGAAACAAAAAAATAGTAAAATGTGTATTATATAATAGAGAGTTTAACAACAAATTGTTCTCTTTAGTAATAAGCATGTTATAAAATGTCACTAGAATATAGGCAACCTTTTTTGTCATATTTATCCTATATGATCACACAATGTGAAAAATATTCGATTTGCAGGGAAACGGAATAAAAATTTATAAAAAACATTTTTATCTTCACTTAAGCCCTAATCCATTTGAAAAAGTATCTTTAATATAATTGTGTCATTAAATCACAAAAATGGAAATTGCGTTAACAGCAGGATGTTATCTTTTATTGAGGGCAAACAGCAGGGTTGCTGCTAATGAGAACATCATCAACTTATCAGCAAAAGGTCAGCCTAAAGAGCTCTTTACCCAACTTCTCCCTAAGTAGTTATTTTTCCCCTTTGATGGCATATCACACTGACAAGCTAGCCTTATACGTGGCTATATTATTATGAATTAGTCTCTGTTATGACAAGACATATACTTACAAAGCACCCATTAAAGTTGGTACACATCGTTCAGAAGTTAATTCCTTTCCCTAAAAGGAATACTAAGCTTGTTTTGGTGTTGTTGTTGTTCATTTATTTTTAACATTTTGAAATTATTTATATATTTAAGTGCGTCCTCCATTCAAGATCTTGAAATGTATAAAGGCATTTTAAACAATGGGCAAGGGCATAGGTTTGGATAAAAAGAGGGCTTTATACAGATTGATCAGTTTCTTATCCTCATTCTATTGATTGCCCTCTCTACAAACAGAAAGATAAAGTAGTAATCAAAATTATAGTATCATTTACTGTGAGCTTATTTTCTGCCATGCGCTGGTCCAAGTGTTTTATAAGCACCCTTCATTTTATATTCACAGCAAGCTTTTAATAATTACAATGATTAACTTTTGTTTGCTTTTCCATAGGTTTTTGAAGACTGTCTTGGAGCTCATAAGAGTTCACCAAGATTTGATTAGAATTGCTTTACTAATGATACTTATTAGATAAAAACATTTGGAATATTAAGACACGGGAAGCTGTTGTGTATATCACCTGAAAGTCTGTGCTTGTACTGACAAAACATAACAAGTAATTATTCAGAATAATAATAATAATAATGAGATTCATTCTAGGCATCTCATTTTCCCAACTAGATCTCTTTATTGCTTGTGTTCTGAATTGAATGAATATAAAGAATTGGTCAAAGTGCTAACGAAGAAAGCAAACTTAATTCAAATCTCACAAAACCTCAATTTTATAGTGTTGTGATACTTAATTTTATGTGTAAACTTGGGTAGGCCATAGTACCCAGATATGTGGTCAAATATTGGTCTAGATATAGCTCTGAAGTAATTTATATGACATTATTTATTTATTTATTTTTATTCAAACAGAAAGTCACAAAAATTATAATCATCCTCATCAGTTCACTCAGTCCCATGTAATTAATTTTTTTTATCTTGATCTTTCGTTAGCACTTTTGTGAATTCATCAGTTTTCCATTAGAGTTCTGAAAATGCTTATTCATTCAGTTCAGCAGTATAGTCAGTTACCAGAAACCTGTACTTGTCAGTCTTTTCCATGAATTCCTTGAAGATGAAACCCTTTTGTAGGAACATTTTTGCAAAAGCATCAGAGTACACCCAGAACTGTCTGTAAATGACAAAAGACTTAAAAATGACCACGGTTAAAGATTTGATGAAAGTTCATGATAATGCAATTGACAAGGAAATTTATTTCTGAGATATACATTTTAAAGAAATAACTAGAATTATGACTTATAACATTATACCAGAACATATAAGATTTTTAGAAATTTCATGTAATGTCTGAAACATTTATATTAACATATTTCCATACAAATAACACAAAGAAGGTTTAGTATTAATTGTTTTTGTTTGTTTTTTTATACTGCAGGTTATTAGTCATCAATTTTTTTTTTCTTTTTTTGCGGTAGGCGGGCCTCTCACTGTTGTGGCCTCTCCTGTTGTGGAGCACAGGCTCCGGACGTGCAGGCTCAGTGGCCATGGCTCACGGGCCCAGCTGCTCCACAGCATGTGGGATCTTCCCGGACCAGGGCACGAACCTGCGTCCCCTGCATCGGCAGGCGGACTCTCAACCACTGCGCCACCAGGGAAGACCTAGTCATCAATTTTATACACATCAGTGTATACATGTCAATCCCAATACCCATTTCCTAATACCATCATATTAACATTAGGATTTCAACATAAGAATTTTGGGGAAACCCAAACACTCAGACCACAGTGGAAGGTATAACTCTAATGTACATATTGAGACCCATGCATCCAACAGTTAAGAGACCTAAACTCTCTGAACTATGCTCTCATGTTAACATTATAAAATAGCATTGCTGGAGAAAGTTACAGAAAGGAATAATCAAAGCACCGATGCACCCAGTTTCTTTCATCTTTGGTCTGTATCCACACTTTTTGACTAGTAAGTGGCAGTATCCTTCCTCCATAAACAGAGTGCCTTCTTTGCCTCTTGGCTTTGGGTTTGGAAATATGTGTGCTTTGCTGGAGAGACTTAAGCAGAAATACAGGTTCTAAGGAGATTTGTCTGTGTGTTTAGGTTCCCATTTGCAATTTTGTGTTCTAGTATCACCTTGAGGACATGTGTAGGCTATTCTGCTGTCCTGGGAGGAGAATGCAAGATGCATAGGGAAGAGTGGGGTTTAACCAGCTTCCCAGTCTAGGTCATCCAAGCAGAATAACTTTATTTTTCCCATGAAGTGTATTTTCCAGTTCCTAAAAAGGTCCTCTGTAGTAATGCTTGTGCCTATAGTAGCTGTAGCCAAGTTGTTGGTTTATGCAGAAGTGCACAACTGTGACAGATCTGGACCTAGCCAAACAATAAGAAACTGGTATTTATACACTCAAGCCAACATAAACAAATAATGTTGAACAGTTTGATCTCTTCCTCTTTCATGGCTAAGGAAGGGATATAATCAGTTTTCTTTGTGATAAAGTAACTGCTGAAAAAATAAATAAGAAGAATGAGTAATATTTGGAAAAGCTAAATTACAAGCAAAGATTTGGTAGTACAACTCCATCGTCAGATTGCACATTATTCAGATGTGCTTTGTAGAAGACTGTTTTGAACTTTAGCTAGGATTTCAGGCAGTTTTTCAAAGAAATATAGCTTTTTATAATCTTTGTGTAAGCATCATTATCTCTTTTACTTACTGGAAGACCTTTCCCCCTTCATGACGCATAAAGGGAAAGCAAACATTTCAACTTTCTACCTAAGGCAATAATTGCTACCTGCAAAGCATCAACTCATTAATGAACTGTTTTATGTGCTTGCCAGAACTACAGAGCTATTTTATATTACCTAGGAAGACTGTAGACATTCTTCATAATCATGCTCAATCGTCCACTAAAACAGACCTAGTATATTAATATTTATTTTGCCTTTTTTCTTGTTTAGATAAAATTTTTCACCATGATTTAGATTAGCCCTCAAATTATATTTTGCTAAAATGAAATGTGTGTTTGTCTGTGTGGAAATGTGTGCTATAACTGACTTACTTGATTTGAAAATAGTAATACTGTTTCTATTTATATTTTCTTTAGCAATTCTGACTATATATTATATAGATAAAAATCAGCAGCTAACCAAAAACGAATTCTGTGTAACCAAAATACAATTCAATTCCACAGGTATGTATTGAATACCTATTGTCTTCCAGGCACAGTTTTAGGCCAGCAATGAATAGAACAAAGTCTTTCCTTTGGGAAATTACATTCTGGTGGAATTTTCTACAATTGAATGTAATTGTTTTATGAGTGGTTGGTTAATTCATTCATTCATTCATTCATTCAACAAGTACTCATTTAACACATGAAGTAACGTATGAGGTCCTTTTTGACACTGGAGTACAGCATGAAAAGAGAGAATGCAGGTAAAAATGGAGAACATTAATTTGAGGTTTGGAAAACAGAAGTCAATAAATGAATAACAATTACACAAGACAGTTTGGGTTGTGATCCGTATTATATTTGGTTTTAGGGAGAAGAGAAGGAAAGCCACCAGAATAAGTCACATATAGGAGGTCGCTTCTCTAAAGCAATGCCATTTGTGCTAATAACTGATAGATGAGAATGAGTAAGACATGCAGAAACTTGGAAGAACATTTCCACAAAGTCTGAGTTTAAAAAACAAATAGACTATAAATATATGAAATATTGTCCAAACACAATAGCAATCAAGAGAGTGAAAATTAAGCAACAGTTAGGTGTGATTTTATCCATTAGCTTGGCAAATGTTTTAATGTGTAACAATATCTAGAGAAATGAAGGCTCTCATACACAGCTTGTGGAAGTTACAGTAAAATGGAGATCAGTTAAGAAATATTTACCAGAGATAAAGATTCCATGTCCTGTGATGCAGCAGTTTCCCTTCTATAAATGCTGAGAACTGTTTATACATTTGCACTATTGGTGGCAGTTACACAGGGTTCAATTGCTAAAGAATCACAGGATCCAAAAGGACAATGCTCATTTCAGGAAAAATTATACAATACAGCAATAGCGTTAAAGTAAGGGTATACATCATAATCATGTTTAGGGCATGAAAGTAACACACCACAGAGAAAGAGAAGTAAAGGGTAATGGTGGAATGTGCAGTGATGAACCCAGAGTAATTCCCAGCGCAAGATCTTCCTGGATCCTGAAAGCAGTGTTAAGAAATACATTTTTTTTATCCTGAAGATAACGTAGAACCATTTAATATTTTAACTAGAGCCCACTGATGATCAGATTTATGTGGTGCCAGAGAGAGGGATACTCCAAGAAGCAGGTAATACTGTCTTCTCCACCTTCCAGCGGGAACAATACCGCACATGCCCTTCTTGAGTAGAGACAAGTGAGTAGGTTTCCATGGTTAATAGCCATTTTTTTTAGAGACAAATAGAAGAATCCTTAAAGGAAGGATTTCCAACTCATTAGCTTGAGACTTAAATGATTTCAACCCTCTGAACTTTAAATTCTTATCTGTAAAATGATACCTAACACACATAGTAGGAAGAATGTTAAATGTAATAATTTATATAAAGTTCTTAAGGGAATGTCAACAATATAGCAAGAACTTAATAAATGAATATTATTATTATTAGTTATTAATGAGGAGAATCATAGGTAGTCTCATCACTGATGTGGTGGTACTAGGGTTTATATTTTAAAGAACATTCTAAGAGTATGTAACACAAAATCCACAGCACATATGTAAGTAACTGAGTCCCAGATATTTAAGAAATTTGTCCTCAGGTCTCAAGGATTTGTGACTGCAAAACTGCAATTTAGTGGCAATATCAGAGGAAAAAAGCTAAAAGTCATGGGTGCAGTTATTGACAAAGAGTGCAGAGACTGGGTGCAGAGGGAGACCACTGAAGTGTGTGGGCCTTGCCAGTGGGGTATTTTCTCTTTCCTTTCAACTAGTTGGATCTGAAATGATATTTTAGAGATTGAGATGTAATATAATTCTGATTATCGATGGGGTGCATCTGGCTGGCCAGTAAGACCTGTCTTTCCAGGGCTTTGCTTGAGCTCAATGTCAATAGAGGATGTAAAGAAAAAAGCAATATTGGCCCATTGTTTTATAGCTTTTCTGTGTGAGTATTATGCAGCTCAACCATTTAAATTAATGAAGGGTTTTCCTTTTCCTTTTCTTTCATTTTTGCCTGTTTGTGAGATTTGACATTACAAAAAAACCCTGTAATATACTATGAGGGAGGAAGCACAGAATTGCAGATACAAGAAGTTAGATTTTTCATTATGTTTGAGTGTTGGGAGAATGGAGGGTATGGAGTCATCATCTTGAGTAACCCTGTCTGTTGAGAGTCACATAAAATTGATGGAACCCCATTTTACACACTATAAGAAAACGATTTTCCCTTCTATTCTCTCTGGAATCTTGATGCGACGGGGTTGGGGGCGGGGCGTGCCATATTTCTCCTGGCCACCTCTGGCTCTGAGTGCCTGCTGCCTGTCTCTGTGCTGGTCTCCACTAGACAAAGCCATAAATCCATTTAAGCTCCCAAATTCCCTTCTATACTGTGCAAGAATCCCCTCCTTTTTCTGATATTTTTCCCCACCTCTTTCTTTTTTGCTTCAGTTCTTATTTTGGAAAGGGTAAATGACATCCATTATTTGGAAATTTCTTTTGTTTAGAGAGCACTGGAATTTGTGTCAAGAATCCAGTCCTATATTAATCAGGTAGAAAAGAGTATTCAGTAATATGCCACCAAAACAAAAACAACCACCACAAAAAGGAAGCAAACTGTTTAGTCTTGAACTAAATTCTCTGGAAAGAAATGCCAATGTTTATCTATCTTACAGATGAAATGACAGAGTGATGTTGCCTAATGGGGCTCCATAGTTTAGAGTACCCAGGTAGGAATGGAAGGACCATGGAAAGGAGTGGATAGGATAGAGTTGGAAGCAGAGATCACTTAAGAGCTATGAGTTCCATGAGAGGCCTGGACTGTAAAGAAGAAATAAAGAAGAATCAGTTCCTCTCATGATGTCTGGGATTTAGTGCAGTAGGATGAACAGCAGCTTATGGATGGAAGAGATAGAAGCCTCTTAGATTACATTTGATTGTGGGCTTTCACTTGGTTATCACATATGTGAATTCGAATTTAGAGAGGAGTGTTTAAACCTTTGCGTCAAGCACGCGCTAAATAATGACAGAATGCTATTGAAAAAAGAGACAAGGTAATTTGTATGTAAAAATGGGTTATTGGAAATTAAAAATTTGGTTGCTAGAAATAAAAAACTAAAAAAAAAAAAAAAAAAAGGAGAAGAACTGGAAGACAAAACTGAGGAAATTTCCCAAAATATAAAGGGAGACACACACTTTGAAATAGAAAATCAGAAGTTATGAGAGATTCAGCCTTGAAATCCAACACTACAAATAGACATTCTAGAGAACAGAGAAATAGATGGTTGAAATAAATGAATAGTAATTCCCTCCCCACCTCAACACAGGCACCTTTTGGCCACCAGATTTTTAAATGAAGTGAACTAAAATAAAAATAATACGGTTTTTAGTTTATACACATATTATTTATGTGTAATATATGCTCTATTTCTCTATAAACCTTATCTGTAAAATGACTCATTTAACATATTATATTTCCCTGCTTGACTTGTAGGTAGTTGAGTTTGAAAAGTCAGGTTTAGTAGTTTATCCCTGCTGCTGTTTTCAGACAGATTTGGTGTAATTCTACGACCCCTTAATTCACCAACTTACTTTTGTTTTTCTCAGGAACACATTTTTGATTATATCAAATACAATTTCAGCATCTATTGTTACACTCTACATCCATTTTCTTCCCTTAAACTATTACTCCAGTAAATCATATAATTATGCATATTAATATACACCATAATATATATTCTTAGAATAAACTTTACTTGGAACTCATATATTTTTATTTTATAATGTAGGATAATTTATAATTATTTTTATAATTATTTTCTATTTATATAATTATTTTCTATTTATATTCATAAATGAATTTAGTCTATCATTTTCTTTGGAATACCATTATTGATGTTTTCTAGCAAGGCAATAATCTCAAACATGAATTTTTTTTTTAAATTTTCTATAAGTTTTTCTATTGCTTAAAGTCATGTTATTTTGCAATTTTCCATATTTGTCACAATTATAAATTTTTCTTTACTGTTAACATATTTCTTTGTTTTAAATCTTTCCTATGATTTAGAATATAGGCACATATTTCTACATTATTTTTCTACATATATTTTTTCTACATTATTTTTCTACATTATTCTTTAAATCTTTCCTATGATTTAGAATATAGGCACATTTTTCTACACATTTTTCTACATATGCAAAAATAATGCATATGTGCATATGTGTCTAAATACACCTATATTTGTCTATATATATATATGTATGTATATATAGCCATATGCATGTCTGTAAAAAATAAAAGAATAAAGAAGAGACTCCATATTACCTCCCAACAAGTACAGCAAGAAACTTATTAGGCTTTATTTCCTTCTTCCTCTACACTACCCTTTTGTTGTATTATTAATCTCAAATTTGCATATATTTTACATCTGTTCTTGAGATATATATCTTGATTCTTTGTTTTCCTGTGCACTTCCTTTAATAAAGTTTATTTAGTGAGGGTTTTAAAGACAACACTTTCGCAATGTAGATTCAGAAAATGTTTTTTTCTTTGGCTTAACAACATAAATAAGAATTTTACTTTAAAAGGCTAAGCATAACATTATGTCATCACAACCTTTTGCTTCACAAATATGGGCATGCCACTTTAGTTTCTTTTAGGTTTTCTGCTACAAGATAGAATTATGAAAACCTGGATTTACACTTTTGAATAGTCTGACTTTTCTTTAACTTCCAAAGTAGTTCCATATATCACAGCCTTTCTATACATAGAAATCAGCTCTTTGTTCTTATTAGAGCTGATTGGGTCTCTGTGAACCCTTTTATCTTGAAGTATTAAAGCATTCTTCAGTTGATAGGAATTTTATTTTTTATTAAAAAATAAATATTGAATAAAAGTTGAATATTTCAACTTCTCTGGGTCCCATTTTATTTTCCTCATTTTTAATATATTACCTCTATCCTCCTACTTTCTCATATTTTCTCAGGTTTTTTTTCAACATCTTACTTTTAGAATTTGACTCTAGTTTTGCTGTTGTTGCAATTGTTATAGTATACTTCAAAAATTACAGTTTTAATCTCTGAGGATTCTTTCTGGTGTCCAGATTGCTAATTTTCCAATAATTAAATATCCTTTAAATTTTCACTGATAATGCAAATAGGATTTTTAATACTCTTTGCATCACTTTGTAGTTTCCTTTTGCAGCTATTTTGTTTTGAGAGCTTGGGGGGTATTTGTTTTAAATATAGCTTTGTGATTCTTTTCTTTTTATTTAGAGTGTTTAATGTGGAGCCAAACTGGTTGAGTATGAATTCTCTTTCTACCCTTTGACAATGGGCAACTTATTAAACTTCCTCTGCATTAATTTTCTCATCTGTAAAGTGGAAAATCTGCCTCAAGTCTTTTCTGTTTGTCTATGTAACCTGGATTAATTTTTGGAGGAAAAGATTACCTGTATTTGCCACAGTTATGCTTTTCTTTTTAAATTAGCATTTTAAATATGATTTAGGCATAATTTATCAGGTTTAGCATAATTTTCTTTTTTAACAGTTGCTTGCCAGTAAAAAAAAAAATTCTATCCATATACTTGTAACTCTGTCTACATCTTTTCATATGTGTCCATATCTATGTGTGTGGCTAAAAAACAGAGACAAATTTGAATTAACTTTGACACAAAATATTAATTTAATGAATCTGTATTTTGGAAATGAATACATTAATCAATAACTGTAAAATGCTTAAAGTAATATCTGGTCAATATTAACTGTGGAATAAATTATTATTAATTATTTCTAATATTTAAACCTGCAGAGTTTTTATATCTGTCTGTATTTGTATTGTCTCTGTGTGCTAAAACTTATCGGAGGCTCTCTTTATTCCATAACAGAAGTCAAGCAAGATTCCTTCAATGATTGTGGAATTCTTCCACATTTTATTCAGTATGACAGAAAAAACAACAGGAAGGAGATTACATTCGTTGTGATTTTCAGCATCCTAGAGACACTGTTATTTATGTAGAGCAGAGATAAGGTTGTAAGCAGATAATGGGTCATGGGATTTTACTTTATTTATTTTTACTTAACCTAATTTTGGCTGCCTTACCAGGTGAATCCAGTAAACAGAGACCCTCTTCTGAAACCAGTTTTAGGGGATATGCTAACATTCTTACTGCTGTTAGCATCTTCTCATCAGGTCATCCTTTATTCCTGTAGCCCTACCTACCCCCCAGTAGATAGTGTTTCAGTTTTCTGCTCTCTACAGGTTCCAACAGAGTCTATCTATTGATTTTAGGGGCCATCACCCAAATCCAAGATACAGTGATGAATCAGTGTGTGTGTGCATGAAAGAGAGAGACAGAGACAAAGACATAGACAAAGATCAGGAGAGAGAGACAGAGAGAAAGAGAGAGGGAGAAAGTTATAAAAATACTTTTACTTTTCCCCTTTCCCCATTTTGTTTTTCAAGTATGAGACTATGGTTTTTGGTCAGCATAGTCTCTCTGGTTTTTTCAACCAAAATGTTTTCTAATAAAACTCCTCCAACTTTGGCATATTTGGCATGGGATCACTTCTCTAGTCTTTAGTGATGATTTGAAAATTCCTCTTTTACACCAAGAGACTCATTTACATAGGAAGGAAAAAAAGTTTAATTTGATATTAGAGTGATATTCACATAATATAAATTATAATCAGGTTTCTTAAGAAAAACGTTTATTTTAATTTAGCAAGAAAATGAACCAAGACTATGAAATTATACAATGTATTTAAAGAATTTAATGTAGTACCTGATAAAGAATTAATGCATAATTATCATCTTCATGGTGAACGATGTTATACCTCTATTATCCAATTCCCAGAAGTATTTGTTACCCAGTACAATTTTCTTATTGTCTATCTTGATTAAAATATTAAATGGGTAAAACTCAACAGTATTTTTATATTCTATCTGCCTGTTATCCAGAGATTTGTATTCTCTTTCAAGTATTAACTCTGGAAAGTTCATAATGACTATATTCTCATTTATTTATTCACTCAATTCATTTAGCAAATATTTATTTTGCACCTATTTTGTGCCAGGAACTTTCCTAGGTGCTGCAAATACAGCTGAGAAATAAATCCATGCCCTCATGGAGTTGACATTTAACTGGGTACAAACAGAACATAAAAGAAGTCAATGTATAGTATGTTAATAGTAGTAAGTGCTATGGAGAAGAATAAAGCTGCTTAATGGCATGAAAAATAGTGAGGGTGGACTCGCGTACTATTTTAGATAAGAAAGAATTTGGAGACCTGAATGAGGTAATTAAAGATTCAAATATATTAGGGAGAAAAATTGAAATCACAGGAAAAATAATGTAAAAGCTATGAGTTGGAAGCATGATTGACATATTCAAGGGTATGAAAGGAGTCCAGTGATTGAGGCCCAGGAAGTGATGGGAGGAGAAGTAGGACATGAGGTCACAGAAGTGGCCCTGAGTGAACTGGAGACTTGTGGGAGGGTTTTTTACCAGAACAGAGATATAATTTACTGTGTGTTCATTTCAAAATGATCACTGACATGCTAAAAATAGCCATGTCATAATGTTGGCATGAAAAAGTGGATAATTGAGAAGAGCCTAATTCTAAAAGAATATGTTAACAAGTAATTTGTCAAAATTATACAACATTTGCTCCATATCAAATATGCTCAGCAGAAAGCTGGAGAATACTAATCACCTTCCACCATCCCTTTTAATTACTGTCAGGAAATAACATTAATATTTTACTTTTATAACATTAAAGTTATAAGCAGCTATAAGCAAGTAGAATATTTTTGAAAAGTTAACATGAAATACATTTACCAATATGTTTCTTAAATTATTAGAGAAGAATCAACATAACAAATGCATCTTCAAACTCTAGAAAATATTTCTTTTCTATACATTAACTCATTATCTGTCTTAGAGGAGCACAGTTCTGAATGCTTTTTATCATATTTTCTGGTATGATTTCCCCCCTTTCCTAAAAATAAAACCTCTGAACTAAATCTGTTTTTATGGCTTTACTTTTAAACTCCCCCAATTGCACTTAAGTGAAAATAAATAGGTACATAACTTAGTCACAAGGCTGTCAGCTATGCTTTACCAGGCACAAATATTGAATAGAACACAATCCCTTGCTTCAATGTACTGATGTTTAGTAGAAAAGAAAACACATAATACAGAGTTACTATAACAGTATATATACAGTGAAAAATGTAAGAGAGATGACTTCTTTGCTTAACTAGTTGTGGACTTATTGAGATGGTCCTTATTTTAAAAGAGAAGCATATTTTTAAGGTATTTAGTAAAATTCTTTTTATTTTTTCTAAACATAATATTTATTCAGAAGGAATATATATGTACCTTTACACATTCACACACATACATATTATCAAATTGTGAATATTTAAAAAGGCCACTCTTAAAATAGACATACCTGTTAATATAATTATATGAAGGGTTTGTTTTATTGGCATAATTGCAGGTTGTTTTGCTATGAGGGTCCATTATTCAAGGCAACTGAGCTCAGAAATTGAAGACATAAAATGATCTCAGTGAATTTCTAGCTGAATATTGAAAGATATTGCTCATCAATGGGGTGATTTTTTAGAGACAGTTCCTAGTGATAAGGAGGTTATTTAATAAATAAAACGTGAAAGACTTAAGAAAGTAATCTTCTGCAACAAATTGAATTCCTTGGAATATTATTTGTTCTAAATCGCACATGCAAAGATAACCATTATCAATATATGTAACTAAATCTGGGAAGTGTTGTGGTATTTCCAGCAAATTCTTTGGTAATTGTACTCTATTAAAAATTGATTCTTTTTTTTTTTTTTATGTTTGCTTGGTTGATTGGTTTTATTGTTTGTTTTGGTTTTTATTTATTTATTTATTTATTTGTGTGGTACCTGGGCCTCTCACCGCTGTGGCCTCTCCCGTTGAGGAGCACAGGCTCTGGACGCGCAGCCTCAGTGGCCATGGCCCATGGGCCCAGCCGCTCTGCGGCATGTGGGATCTTCCCGGACCGGGGCACGAACCCGCGTCCCCTTCATTGGCAGGCGGACTCTCCACCACTGTGCCACCAGGGAAGCCCTTGTTTTGTTTTTTAAAGAAAACCTGAGCCCCAGCTACTGCAGAATCTACAATGTTTGGTGTCTATATATTCATTTGTTTTTACTTAGTGCTATAGCAACCAAAACGGAATAGGACATATTTTTTTTTTCGTGAAATAAATTTAAGGGTAAAAGGAATCTCTCACATAAGGAAGAATAGGATCACACTTTTGGGGTGTGTGTGTGTGTGTGTGTGTGTATGTTTATTTTGAAAGATGTGTTTATCTGCGTGCTTTCATTTGCATAAAAGAGAAATCCTGTTTATTTTTAATATTTTACCTTTTATTAAGATCTTTTTTAAGACTGCATAGAAAAGACATAGTTATACCATAATTTGCTTGGATTATTTTAAGGATAAGCAACAATATAGGAAAGCAAGATATATTAATTCTCTACCCAGGGAAGATGGGTCACAGTTCTTCCCAAACTGAGATATTGATAAGAGTGAACAATTATTCATTGTATATTATGATTTAAGCATTGAGCTAAACATTTACATGCTTGAATTTAATAATCTCTCTCACTATCTCAAATAAGTACTACTCTAATTTTCATTTTACCAGTTAGGAAATTGAAGCTCTGAGAGGATGTGTAATTTTCCCAAAATCACACAGTTGTTAATCTACCACTAGTTTTGCATTTTCATGAAAGTACAGTTATTTCTCATTTTGAATAAAACCATATCTTTACCTGAGCACTGGTGACTTTGCTTTTTTAACCAAGTGTTTATAGTTTTCAAAACAGAGAATCTGGGTTGGTAACTTGGCTATCACAGCCACTTAGTTACCTCGCACTTGTACTCTTAGCATTCTTCATCAAATCATCTCAGAGGAGTGACTGCCCCTAAATCCAGTCCCTGTAGTCTTTGTTAAACTCTTACAGTGATTTTTGATCTAATATTTTGAGGTTGGGTAACAGGTTAATTTCACCAAATATGCGAGATATAGGCCAAAGAGCTTCATTTGTTTTAAGGTGCCAGCAATAAATACTAGTCTATACTGTCTTCCACTCAAAGAGATCTGCCTAAAAACCTATCATTAGAGAACACTATTAAGTTTTGAATTTAGATGGTAGACCAAGTTTTATTTATAGATTTAAGTAGTTATTTAATGGGAGAATTTTTATCACACTTTAAAAAATGTGGAATTTATCCACAATGATGAATGGAAAAAAAATAATTGGGAAAGGCTACATTTAATTCAATAAAATCATATAAATGTTTTTAAAAAGCAAAAATATGTCCTATATATTATGAGTATATTCAAATCTATTTTTTTTTTTTTTTTTTTTTTTTAGCCACATCTATCCCCACCAAACCACCCCCACCCCTGCCAAAAAAGGATTTTTTTTTTTTCCTTGCGTTATGCGGGCCTCTCACTGTTGTGGCCTCTCCCATTTGCGGAGCACAGGCTCCGGACGCGCAGGCTCAGCGGCCATGGCTCACGGGCCCAGCCGCTCCGCGGCATGTGGGATCTTCCCGAAACGGGGCACGAACCCGCGTCTCCTGCATCGGCAGGCGGACTCTCAAGCACTGCGCCACCAGGGAAGCCCCAAATCTATTTTTAAAAATAGAAACATAAGTCTTAAATTATCCATTTTGGGGATAGAGAGTAGGGAATTAGGTTGGTCAGGGACACAAAGTGGCTTTAATTCTATTTGGAATCACTTGTTTTCAAACTTTGTGTCTGTACAGAGTCTGTACAGTATGTGCTCTTATTCATACTTTGATTGAACTGGTAATGATCCACGACAGAGCAAATGTTTGCATGTAAAATAAGAAGTAGACAATCCATAAAGTGAGATTTTTGAGTCATGAATTAAAATGTGATGGAGAAAATCTAGCTATAGCTTTTTTCTCTATCCTCTGTAGAGACCACATTCATACTCATCCACAGGGGGCAGGAGGGAAGTAGAGACCTAAGTACAGATTTCCATCTTATATCTTAACAAGTCTACACAATCATGTCTAATAATATGACCTAAAATAGCTAAATAAGAGAATGGAATTATCTAGTGTTGGTGATGTATTTCCAGTTTCTTTAGGGTATGCTGAAACCATTCTTTTGTTCATTGAAAATGATCTCTTCCAAAAAACTACCTACTACCAAATGAATTAATTTGAGTAGTACTCTAGAAAACAATGATGTAGCTATTAATTTCATGATGCTGGCTTGGTATCGGGTACATTGTGATGATCAAAAAAAAGTATTTGAAGCCATAAACTGTTCATGAAATTGGACTCCAAAGGCAGGAAATCTCTCTATCTCTTTCTCCTCTTTCTTTGTTACCCCTTTTTTCTTTCTTGTTGAATCATAGAAAGTTTGAAGGGAAAACAGAAATAAATTTGATGAATCCCCATTGTAATGACTTAGTTTCAGTTGAACTAATTTGGATATATAATTTTCTCAGAATTAAATCAAACAACAGCCATAATCTTTAGAGGAGCTATTAAAATAATGTGTTCTCTTGTTAAACAGACTGGTTTAAAATCTTAGATCTGCCACTTCATAGCTCTGTAACCTCAGGAAGTTTATTTTCCTACCTGGGACTCAGTTTCCTCACTTGTAAAATGGAGGTTATAATACAACTTCATAGGGTATTGTGAGAATTAAATAGGTTATACATATTTTAAACAGTGTCTGGCTTAGAGCAAACATTAATAAATATTGACCTCTACTAGAACATTTTCTTTTTTCAGGCATTTCACATTCAATTTATCATTTTACCTTCACAATCACTTTGGGAAATAGGTAGGCCATTGTGCCCATCTCTTTCTTCCAGCCCTTTCTCCCTCCCCACCTCCTTTCATGCATCCTTCTTTCCTCCTTGCTTCCATTCTTTCTATTAGCAGGTGAAGAGCAAGGCACTCTGTTAAGCCCCTGGGCTACAAAGATAAATGCGACATTAAAACTGCTTTGGAGTTCATCAAAATCTGGAAGGAAAGAAAGACACACTGTTTGAGAATATTGAACACAGAGTTCTCTGTTGAATCATTTTAAGGTAATGTGTCTAGTCAGTGAGGAAGGAGGTGTGAGGGTTCAAGGGTTATAATTTTCAGCATTGGGCCCTGTAAACCTCAAATACATATTACCCAGGCTTTTGTTGTTTGTTTGCTTATTTATTGTGTTTTGTTTTATTCTTGCTTCCCTCACCCCCATTAATTGGGATACCTGTACTACCTATGTGGGCAATAGCTGGTGAGGAAGTTATATTACCTTAAACATTGCTTTTAGCTCTTAATATATTTGAGAAATATTTTTTAGCAGATTGGATGCTAGACTATCTTGTAGAGTTGTAGTTAAGTGTGAGCTGAATTCTATTTGCTTGAAAAGATAACTTATTCTGCTTTTTAAGATTCATCTTTCCACACATCTTTTATTCAGTTCAACTGAAGGACAGAATGGAACGAAACAGATAATGAGCTAGCAGCACCTAAGACTAACCTTTTTGAATAATAATAATAATAAAGTACATTTGCTCCCTTAGGTTATGTTTTAACAGAAAAGACATGTATCCATCTCGTCAGAAGGAATTTAAGGGGTCTCTAAACATCAAAATGAAAGATTCAGAAATGCATAATTATTATAGGGGAAAGAAAAAGTCTGGCTAATGTATATGTAAGAGAGAATGTAACACAAAACAAATGAGAAATCTATGTACTGCAGTAGTATTAATGAATACTAAGGAAAAAATGCAACAATTAATTGATGAGATATCTGAGAACTTTTAACAGTTAATTCCTAATACTCAATAGAAATTGATCAAATTATTGAGATGGAAAAGAACAGCAAATGGGCCACAGACAAAATAGTGAATTCCTTGTACAACACCCCAACAGGGATATGTTTAAATTTCAACTACATCCATACATGATTAGTGTAGTAGATTGGCATAAAGCATTTAAGCATAATTCAGAAGTGAAAAATATTATACTTTAAGAGTGGCAGCCAATTTTCCTAGACCTGTCACATCTCTAGACTTTCATGATGTAGGTCATTAAGATGGGTTAATGTGGCGTTCTATAATGTGTTTAAGAACTAACTTAGGGCTTCCCTGGTGATGCAGTGGTTGGGAATCCACCTGCCAATGCAGGGGACACAGGTTCAAGCCCCGGCCCGGGAGTATCCCACATGTCCCGGAGCAACTAAGTCCAGGCGCCACAACTACTGCACCTACGTGCCACAACTACTGAAGCCCACACATCTAGAGCCCATGCTTTGCAACAAGAGAAGCCACAATGAGAAACCCGCACACCACAACAAAGAGTAGCCCCTGCTCACCGCAACTAGAGAAAGCCGGTGCACAGCAATGAAGACCCAACACAGACAAATATAAAAGCAAATAAATAAATAAATTTACAAAGAAAAAGAACTAACAGCCCCAAACTTTTAAATATTTCTAATAAATTGAATTTTTCTTAATATAGCAAAGTACTGACCTTATGAATAGTCTTAATGCTTAATTGTGTCATAACAAAATACAATCCAAAAAGGTGACTTAAAAATACCTCTTTCAGTTGCTCAGTGTCAGTTATTAATTCTGATGGAATGATTCTATGGACGGGAAATTCCCTTCACTGAAGCTCAAATAATCACTAGAAATATTAAAGGAGAGGGCAGGCCTCCCAGTCATCATTTTGCTGCTTCTTGATAATACTCTTTCTATTCATGTTTCTTTTAGTGACTATGAGTGTGAATAATTTATTAATTTATAACCAGGGAAAATTCACAAAGAACAATAGTATCTCTCCTGAACTTAAATTAGAAAATAATTTAAGTTGATTGTGTTACTGTCCTGAAACAATTAATGCAGTGTTCTATGAAACGGCTTTTCATTTGAGAATGTCTAGAATGGAAGAAAATTGAAACAGATATGAAATCTTAAGTAATTCAATTTTATGTAAATTTATGTATGAAACAAAAAGCAGCATTGCAATGAAATCTTCTGGGCTTTAATTTGATTCAAGGTCTGATACATATTTTGACCATCTTTCCTTCATGCAAAAAGGGAAATACTCCAGATAGAACAAGTCATTGACTGCCTAATGTACATCAATCAAACTTGCTAACTTATGATGTTTCTCAAGGGTATTGGCTCTTTGGAACTCGTCAGAAATATAAATGGGCATCGTGGTGTGGGTATACTGTGCAATAGAGCAAAGAGGCGTGGTATTCCATGTGCCATATCCCTTCACTTCAAACAATTAATTAATGGTCTGCTATATATCCTGTTTCTCAAGGGTCAGAGGTATTGTTTAGAATCCTCAATGTTGCCTGTTTAAATTGAAAGAGATGACAGATGAGATTCATCTAGGGTGTAAAGCATAAAGGAAGGATAGGAAACTTATGCCAAGGAATATGAGCACAGGAAGCCAAAAGATTTAGTTCCCTTTGGTAAATTTTATTACATTTTTAACCCCTTAAGAAAGAAAAATTAAAGGTAGTTAATTCTGAGCAAATAATTTGATATATTTTGTCTATGAATCAAATTCCCTGAATCAGTTTCTGATTTAACCACTGGTAGTATAATCAGTGGAATATTTTGAAAAGAAATCATATTTCTGAGAAACTCAGTGTCACCAATTTGTAGAATTTTCTTCTCTCTTTAGCAAAGCAAAATATGTTATATAGGTGTGTTTGAATACTGAAGTTTAGAGTTTAGGGCATATTTAGGTTATAAGAAAAGAAAATCAATAATCTTAGGTCAGCTACCATATATTAAATAGGGTAAAATTCACACTGAAGTCAGATTTTACTAGATAGAAATATAGTCTTGATATTTACAGAGAAAGCAACTTTTGATTGAGCATATTTTAATTATTTTTTTCCTGGATTATAAACACTACTAAAAATAGGGATTTTTTTTTTTTTTGTATATACAGTGTCATTTAATGCTGAGCTACCAGCTACAAAATTAGACGTGAATGGAATTCAACACAAAATTAATGCTACAAATCTCTCTTCCATGTGCATTCCTCTAAGTGCTGGAATTAATGACAGACATCATGGAGCTTATATTCTTATATGGGGATGATATATAATAAACATAAATGTAAATAAAAACAGGCAATTACAGATGGTGTTAAACCATATGAATGAAATACAAAGTCTGAATTCACAGTAACTAGAAGTCAATTTAAGCAGGGGTGTCAGAAAGCCCTTCAGAAGGTACCATCTAAACCCAAATCTGAGAGATGATAGTGGATCAGCTATACTAAGAACCTTGGAGGGAACTTTCCGGCGTGGACATGTTCAGAGGCCCAGTAGAAAGAATGGGTTTGGCATGTCTGGGAAACAGGAAGGAAAACATAGTGGGCTGGAAAACAAGCAGCAAGGACACAAATGGTGAAAAGGAACAGAAATAGTCAAATCTTCAAGATAATTATAGACCATTAAGAACAGTTTTGATTTGTTGTTGTTTTTTCCTGAACACATTGGTAGCCATAACAGTATATGGGAAGGGGTGTGGGCAAGCCTGATTTTATTTTTAAAAGTTCTCTCTTGTTGCTTTGTGAAAAACTGCATTGTAGGTTTGTTTCAGTGTATGGTGGGCAGGGGAATGTGGAAATAGAAGCAGAGAGACTATTTGTGAAGTTTTTGCATTACTTGTAAACATACAATACCACATTTAAAAAAATTTATGTTGAAACTGTTATTCCATTCTCTATTTTTTCCATTTTCAAACCAAATAACCTACTTGGAAATTCCTTGAAATCCTTTGTAATTTTGTCTCTATGCTAGATCATGTTTTCATATTTATTTACTTATTCTATTTGTTGTTGAGTTCTATGTATCTTGCTCCACTAAATGTTGTATTTTGAGCAGGTATGTTTGTGTATGTTTTCTCATTTAATTCCCATGACTCAGCAGAGGGTGGCTTATCACCACTTCAACAGAAGATTCAGAAAGTTTAAGTAACTTGATCTAAACCACAATGCAGAACTGTAAATATAAAGATGAGTGGAAAAGATATCCAGTTGATATTTGCAAACTGTGTTTTTTCTCTCTTCTTTGCTATCCAAGTTAACACATCAGATATAAGGATTAAAAAAAAAAAATTAGATTTGTCTTACAGTTGTTATTTCACAGCATATACTCAGAACCCTGATCATCAATGTTTGTACACAGATGGAAAAAAACATAAAACATTATTAGAACTGTCATCTTATTTAGGTAGTGTGAAACTTTAAACCCTTTTTTCTTTCACAGACCAAATGACACTATTATATTTGGAAAAATGTTAAGCAGCAAGGAAAGTTTTTGTTTTAATGAGATTCAAGATTTTGTATTCACATGAAGAAATTAGTCTAGAAATTCTCCTTAAAATTATTTTTCTTTTTTTACTATTAATCTTGTCAATTGATATTTTAATATTTATTTTGTTAATTGTTTTCTGGCTGTTTTTGTAGTTCTCTTTTCCTATCTTCTTTCTATCTTTCCTTGTTTTTTGATAGTTTTCTTTACAGTTATGTTTAGATTCACTTCTCATTTTCTTTTGTGTATGTAAAACAAATGATTCCATGTGGTTACCATGAGGCTCACTTATAGCATCCTATGTAAATAGTAGTTGCTTTAATTGATAGCAACTTAGATTTGAACATATTCCAAAGTTCTATCTTATTACCTTCCATGTTTTATACTTTTAATGACACATTTTACATTGTTTTATTTTATGTACCCCTTAACTATTATAATTTTATTCCTTTTGTATATTAACCTTTGTGTTTGCTTTATAAGTGATTGATCCACTACCTTTATTGTATATTGACCTTTTCCAGTGAGATTTTTACTTTCATATATTTTTTCATTACTAATTTTAGTGACACTCCTTTTCAGCTTAAAGATGTCCCTTAACATTTCTTGTTTAGTGTTAATGGACTCTTTTAGATTTTGCTTATCTGGGAAACTGTTGATCTCTCCTTCAATTCTGAATGATAATCTCACTGGTTAGAGAATTCTTGATTGAAAGGTGTTTTTTGTTTGTTTGTTTGTTTCTTTCAGTGCTTTGAATATGTCATACCACTCCCTTCTGCTCTGTAAAGTTTCTGCTGAAAAAATCTGCTGATAACTGTATGGGATTTCCCTTGTAGATAACTAGTTGTTTTTCTCTTGCTGCTTTTAGAATTCTCTATTTATGCTTAACTTTTACCATTTTAATTATAATGTGTCCTGATGTGTATCTCTTTGGATTCCTCTTATTTGGAAATTTCTGGGCTTCCTGGACCTGGACATCTCTTTTCTTCCCCAGATTAGGGAATCTTTCAGCCACTGTTTCCTAAAATAATTTTGTTTTAGCACTTTCGCTCTCTCTTCTCTTTCTGGAACCCATGTAATGTGAATATTATTCCATTTGATGTTGTCCCAAAAGTCCCTTAAGGTATTTTCACTTTTTAAAATACTTTTTTTTATTTTCCTGGTCAGTCTGGGTGAGTTCCATTGTTTTGTCACCCAGCTTGCTGATTTGTTCTTCTTCCTCACCCAGTCTGCTATTGAAACCCTCTGACATATTTTTCAGTTTACTTATGACTTTGCTTGGTATTTCCCAATATTTTCTGTCTTTTTGTTGAAGTGCTCATTGTGTTATACAATCTTCTGAGTACAGTCAGCATTTTTATTACCATTACTTTAAATTCTTTGTTGCGTGGATTGCTTATCTCCATTTCATTTCTTTCCTTTTCTGTGGTTTTTGTATTGTTCATTTGATTGGAACATATTTTTCTGTCTCCCCATTTTGCCTAATTCCCTATGCTTGTTTTTGTGTATTAAGTAAATTGGCTACCTCTCCTAGTCTTAAAGGAGTGGTCTTATTTAGGAGAAGTGCTGTGGGGCTCAGAGGCACAATCCTGTCTGGCCATCAGTGCCAAGTATTCAAGGGGTGTCCCTTACATAGGCTGCATGTACCCTTCTGTTGTGGTGGGTCTCTGGCTGCTGCTGTGGTGTGCTGGTGGGTGGAGCTGGCCTGCAGACTGGCTATGGAGTCCAGTCATAGCTGCTATGCAGAACTGGTAGGCAGCCTGTCCCCTGGACAAGTGAGGCTGAGCCACAGCTGCTGCCAGATGCTGGTGGGCAGGGCTGGACCCTGGCCTGTCTTTGAGGCCTGTACTTGACTACTGTGCATGCTGCTGGGCAGGGCTATCACTTGGTGGTCTGTGAGGTCTCAAATGGGCAGGATTCTCATCTGCATGTACCCACCAGTGCTAACAGGTTAGAGGGAGAATTTCAGAATGGTTCCTGAAGTGCCTGCATTCGCAAGGTGGCTTAACATCACAAAAATGGCTCACACCAGTGTCTCAGTAGATGGGGAGCATCCTAACTGGTTTCTTCCTCTCTGGCATATGCTTCAAGATTAGTAAGTGGGTCCCCTTAGCCTATGTTCTAGGCACTTTTCAATCTGCCATTTTTGTGCTAGTTTTTAGGTCCAGTGAGTTTGTACATGAGCCTTTTAAAAGCAGGTTTTTCACTTCCTACAGTTCTATAGTTTTCCTGGACATATTTCCCATTGGTTTTCTAAGGGAGGTCTATGGGAGCTCATTTCTCCTGTGCAGGAAATAGGGGCTGGAATGCCTGATGTGGATCACAAATCCCTCCCTCCCCAAGGAAAAAAATTGTATTTTTGTGATCCCTCCTGATTGTGGATCACTGCTGCTGGGTTTTTTGATTTTTGTTTTTTCTTTCCTGGTGAGATTATATCTCTTTCTCTCCTATCTCAAAATGCCATCCTTTTACCCTTTGTTGTGGAGGCTCTGTTCATCCAGTTTTCAGGTCCATTTCCAAGGGAATTATTCCACATGTAGTTGTAGATTTGTTTGTGTGTAGAGTTGTGTGTTGGTATCTTCCTACACTGCCATCTTCTCCAGTGCTTTTTTTACCTCTGCATTTTGTAGTTTTCATCATACAGATCTTACACAGATTTTGTTAGACTTAAGTACTTTATTTCTTTGGAACTATTATAAATGAATTTTTAAAATTTTGATATTCAATTGTTTCTTCCTAGTTTATAGAAATATAATTGATTTGTTTGTTTTATTGACTTTGTATCTTACAACTTTTCTAAACTCATATATTATTGTAGTGAGTTTTTGTAGGTTCTTTGGGATTTTCTATGTAGACAATCATATAATATGCAAATAGTGGCAGTTTTTATCCTTCATTTTATTTTAGATTTTTTGTTTATTGAACTGTGTAGGTCTTCCAATGTGATGCTGAATCAGAATGTTGAGAGAAGATGTATGTACTTTGTTCCTAATGGCGGGGGGTGGTGGTTGCATTCAGTCTTTCACTGTTCAATATAATGTTGCCTGTAGTTTTGTTATTTTGATATGCTTTGTAGATATCCTTTATTAGGTAGAGAATGTCCCCTCTACCCTCAGTATGCAGAGCGTTATTGTTATTGACATAGGGTGAATTTTACTAAATATATATTTTTTTATTTCTTCATCAGTTAATATGATGTGATTTTTCTTCTTTAAGAAGTGGAGGATTGTATTGACTTACTTTCGTATAAGAAACCAACCTTCCATTCCCAGTATAGACCCTACTTGACCATGATGTATTTAACTTTTGATTTACTAAAATTTTACTGATGGTTTTTACATCTATATTTATGAGGCATACTTGTCTTCAGTTTTCTTTTTCTTTTCTTTTTCTGTTTTGGTTTTGATGTCAGAGTAAGGCCAACTTCAGAAAGTGAGTTGGAAAGTGTTTGCTCCTTTTCGTTTTCCAAAAGAAATGGTGTAAAATCAGTGTTGACTTTAACTATTTCATATAATTCATCACGGAATATTTCCAGGCCTTAATTTTTTTTTAATTAAATTTTTTTTTTAGAACAGTTTTAGGTTCACAACAAAATTGAAGGGAAAGTACAAAGATTTCCCATTTACCCCCGTCCCCACACATACATAGCAACTCTCCCATTATCAACATCCCCCACCAGAGGGGTACATTTTTTACAATTAATAATTCTACATTGACAGGTCATAATCACTCAGAGTCCATAGTTTATGTTAGGATTAACTCTTGGTTTTGTGCATGCTATGGAGTTGGACAAATGTATAATGATATATGTCCATCATTATGGTATCATACAGAGTGGTTTCAGTGCCCTGAAAGTCCTCTGGGATCTGTCTACTTATCTCCTACTTCCAACCCCTGGCAACCTCTGATTTTTTACAAACTCCATATTTTTACCTTTTCCAGAATGACATATAATTGGAATCATACAGTGTATAGTCTTTTCAGATTGGTTTATTTTACTTAGTAATATGTATTTAAGTTTCCTCCATGTCTTTTTGTGGCTTGATAACTTATTTCTCTTTAGTTCTGAATATTATTCTATTGTCTGGATGAACCAGTTTACAAGGACCTTTTGGTTGCTTCCAAGTTTTGAAAATTCTGAATAAAGCTGCTCTAAACATCCATATGCAGGTTTTCTTATGAATATAAGTTTTCAACTCCAAGGAATGCAATATCAAGGAAAGCAATTGCTGGATTGTATGGTAAAAGTATGTATTGTTTTCTAGGAAACTGTCAAACTATCTACCAAACCACCTACCAAATGGCTGTACCATTTTGCATTCCCACTGGCAATGCATGAGAATTTCTGTTGTCCACTATCTTGTCAGCATTTGATGTTGTCAGTATTCCAGATTCTGACCATACTAATAAGTGTGTAATAGTATCTCATTGTTGTTTTAATTTGCATTTCCCTGATGACATATGATGTGGAACATCTTTTCATATGCTTATTTGCCATCTGTATATCTTCTTTGGTGAGATATTATTAAGGTTTTTTTGCCCATTTTTTAATCAAGTTGTTTATTTTCTTATGGTTGAGTTTTAAGACTTATTTGGATATATAAGATAACTCTTCTATATCAAACATGTCTTTTGCAAATATTTTTTTAAGCCTATGGCTGGTTTTCTTATTCTCTTGATATTGTCTTTCACAGAGGAGAAGTTTTTAATTTTAATTTAATCTTGCTTTCCATTATTTCTTTCATGGATTGTGCTTTTGGAGTTGTAGACTTAATATTTGAAAAAATATTTTTAACTACAAAATACATTTATTTAAAATTATAGAACTCTTTCAGTTATCGCTTTTTTCTCAGCTTAATTGAGATACATTATAATCTTGTGTAAAATTAAGGTGTACAATGTAATGATTTGAAAATGTCACTATCAACATTTCAGGCACTAAAAAGAATAGTAAATGAAAACATGAATGCCTCTACACAAAGAAATTTTTAAAATTAGTAGAAAGAGAGAAACTCCTCAAAAAGCAAATCTACTAAAACTTATATAAAGTTAGGTTTTTTTGTTTGTTTGTTTTGCTGTACGCGGGTCTCTCACTGTTGTGGCCTCTCCCGTTGCGGAGCACAGGCTCCAGATGCGCAGGCTCAGCGGCCATGGCTTACGGGTCCAGCCGCTCCGCAGCATGTGGGATCTTCCCGGACCAAGGCACAAACCCATGTCCCCCGCATCGGCAGGCGGACACTCAACCACTGCGCCACCAGGGAAGCCCTAAAGTTAGGTTTTAATGTTTGAAATATTGGTACCAATATTTTCTCCTTCATTCCTGATATTGCTAGTTACTGTCTTCTCTCATTTTTCCTTTGTCCATCTTACTAGCAGTGTGTTAATATATTGATCTTAAAAAACATAATTATATCAAAGATATCAATATATCATTATCATTATTCAATTACCTTCTTTTTCATTTGTGATTTACTTTGCTCTCAAGTCTTTTTGTCTGACATTTATGTAGCCACTTCAGCCTTTTTTTTTTTAATTGATGTTTGCATGGTATAGGACTTCCCATCCTTTTACTTTTTTCTTACCTATAGCATTATATTTGAAGTGAGTTTCCTTAAATAACATGTATTTGGATCTTTTTTAAAATCCAGTCTGTCATTTTCTCACTTTAATTAATAGGTTTAAACCATTTATAATTATTATATTATTAATATATTTTGATTTATGTTTACCATTATATTTTTCACTTCCAGTTTCTTCTCTCTTTTTCAGTTTTCTTTTTCCCTTTCCTGCCATCTTTTCAGTATATGAACATTTTTAGCATTTCACTTTAATTAATATATTATGTTTTTATTATCTTTTTGTTCGTATTTTTATATATTGTTGCTTGGTTTTTGTAGTTTACCAATAGATCACAGCCTACATACTTAATTTACCTCTGTCTACTTAGAATCAACATTTTAATGCTTGAAATGGGGTGTGGAAACATTACCATCATATAGATCTCTTTACACTGCTTTATGTTGCAGTTGCTTTATGTATTACATCCTTGTATATTGACAAACTCATCAAATATTTTAAAGTTTATTTTTAATCAACAAACATACTTCAAAGCCATCAAGAGAAAGGAACACCTTATCAGATTTAGCCAGATATATACCATTTCATTTGCCCTTTCTTCATATTTAGTGTGCCAAGTTTCCTTCTGGTTTTGTTTTCCTTTTTGAAGAATTTCTTTCAGCAATTCCTTTAGAGCACATCTGCTGCCATAGAATTTTCTTACTTTTTATCTTATTCTTTTATTCAGCCTCATTCCTGAAAGGTATTTTTACTAAATATAACATTCTGGATAAGCTTTTTTTCATTTGAATATATAAGATGTTACTTTTGGCCTTCATGGGTTCTGATAAAAAATGCAGTCATTCAAATAATCATTCCCCCATAAGTAGTATATTGTGGTTTTATAACTGCTTTCAATAATTTTTCTTTGTCTTTTATCTTTGTCTTTTTGATTATGATGCTCTGGGTATATATTTCTTTGAGGTATCCTATTTGGAATTTTCTGAATTCCTTGAATCTAAGTTTATTTGGCTTGGTTTATTTGCCAAATATAATAAGCTTTCAGCATGTATTTTATTTTATTTTATTTTTGTTTTTATAATTTTGAACAAATTTTATTTACAGTTATTGACAAGATGATCGATTTTTAGTTCTTTATTTATCAGACTTTTATTACATTGTAAGACATTTTTATTTTTATTTTTAAACTTTTTATTTTGGTATATAGTTGATTAACAATGATATGTTAATTTCAGGTATACAGCAAACTGATTAAGTTATTACATATACATGTATCTACTCTTTTTCAAATATACTCAATCACATACTCATTTTCATATAACTGAAAGTTGGTAAAATAATAGCAATAACTAAATTTAATCATTATTTTGGATTACTGTCCATTTAATGGACAGTCATATTTTAGTGAGTCACAAAATAAAGGCATCCATAATTAATAATTATTTTTTTATTCCATAGTATATACATATACAGATGTCTTTATGAAAAATACTAATTATGTTATAAACATGTCTTTCACATAAGTTCTATTAAAAAGAATGTCAAATGAAACAAATGTTCTTGTCATTATAGTTCTTTGATTTTTAAAATAAAATTTAATTTAGCAAAACTTCTACAAAGGCAGTAGCAATGGGCAATATATTTTTTTAATTTAAACAATATTGAGATTCAGAGATAAATCATGATCATGTATATATTAGACCAAACAATGTAATGAATTGGTAATATATGGATAAGTATAATTATTGCAGAAAATATTGCAAAATTTTTTTTTACTTTTATAAATTACACTAAATTTATCATTATGTGTAATTGTATGCTTTCTCAGTGATTAAAGGAAATACAATAAAACTTGCACAATTTGAATGTGTTTTGTAATATTTCATAATATTATATTTTTTGGACTCATAATAGCTATCTCTCTGTCTTAATGATAATTGATAACTCAGAACTCTAATATAAGTTTCAAGATATTCAAAGCTATTGTGATTGGAAGAAGTCATCCATGACTTTATTGCTGAGACTATAGTCCCTTTTCTCAGGTTGTGTCTACTTCATGATCTTGTCAACATTAAAAAAAGCAAACAAGGAATTACAAACTTTTTATTATTAACAAGGAAAATCTACATGTGCTCTGTACATTTAATATTTCATCTCGTAAAACACTGCTAAGAACAGAGATAAAGCAAGTCACATTAAATTTGCTATGAGCTTGACTCTCAATCTCTGACAGTCCTCATTTTACCAACAAAGACAAATGTACGAGCAGAAATTGTAACATAACATTGATCATTCTACCACTGTCAAATGCAAACAAAATCATTTGCTTTGAATCGTTTTATAAAAAATGTCATTTATTATACATTTTTATCTTACTTATTAATACCTAGCTGCAATAATGTTTTTTGATATTAGAGCTATACATCAGATGGAAAAAAATGCATTTTTATTTAAATTAGATTTTAAATGTTATTCTTCATTTTTCCCACAAAATACAATTTAATTAATCCTATGAATATTGTTAGTATCCAGCTTTCATGTAAACATACCACATTTAACGTATAAAATATTTATATCACCCCAGAATGTACCTTTTGCCCCTTTCCAGCAAATCTACAGTATTCCCAGAGGTAGGTAACTATATATTCTGATGTCTATATATCTATATCTATCTATCTATCTATCTATCATCTATCTATCTATATATATGGGCATCAGAATAAATACACATTATGAATTTTAGAAAAAGTTTGTTAATTTTGACAAAGTATTTTGATTGGGATTACACTGAATGTATAGATGAATTTAACGGGTGACATGTTTATCTTTTTGTTTTCTGATCTATGAAAAGAGGACATTTACACATTTACTAAGGCCTTTCTTAATTACTCTAGACAATGCTTTGTAACTTTCAATGTATAGTACTTGTATATAGTTTGATAAATTTAAGGCCACATATTTTAATGCTAATTTTAGATTATACTTTTGAACTTAATTTTTTTAACATCTTTATTGGAGTATAATTGCTTTACAATGGTGTGTTAGTTTCTGCTTTATAACAAAGTGAATCAGTTATACATATACATATGTTCCCATATCTCTTCCCTCTTGCGTCTCCCTCCCTCCCACCCTCCCTCTCCCACCCCTCTAGGTGGTCACAAACCACCGAGTTGATCTCCCTGTGCTATGCGGCTGCTTCCCACTAGCTATCTATTGTACGTTTGGTAGTGTTTATATGTCCATGCCACTCTCTCACTTGGTCACAGCTTACCCTTCCCCCTCCCCATATCCTCAAGTCCATTCTCTAGTAGTTCTGTGTCTTTATTCCCATCTTACCCTTAGGTTCTTCATGACTTTTTTTTTCTTAGATTCCATATATATGTGTTAGCATACGGTATTTGTTTGTCTCTTTCTGACTTACTTCACTCTCTATGAAAGACTCTATGTCCATCCACCTCACTACAAATATCGCAATTTCCTTTCTTTTTATAGCGGAGTAATATTCCATTGTATATATGTGCCACATATTCTTTATCCATTCATTCCGATGATTGACTAAGGTTGCTCCGGGCTATTGTAAATAGAGCTGCAATGAACATTTTGGTACATGACTCTTTCTGAATTCTGGTTTCCTCAGGGTATATACCTAGTAGTGGGATTGCTGGGTCATATGGTAGTTCTATTTGTAGTTTTTTAAGGAACCTCCATACTGTTCTCCATAGTGGCTGAACCAATTCACATTCCCACCAGCAGTGCAAGAGTGTTCCCTTTTCTCCACACCCTCTCCAGCATTTATTGTTTGTAGATTTTTTGATGATGGCCATTCTGACTGATGTGAGATGATATCTCATTGTAGTTTTGATTTGCATTTCTCTAATGATTAATGATATTGAGCACTCTTTCATGTGTTTGTGGCAGTCTGTATATCTTCTTTGGAGAAATGTCTATTTAGGTCTTCTGCCCCTTTTTGGACTGGATTGTTTGTTGTTTTGTTATTGAGCTGCATGAGCTGCTTGTAAATTTTGGAGATTAATCCTTTGTCAGTTGCTTCATTTGCAAATATGTTCTCCCATTCTGAGAGTTGTCTTTTCCTCTTGTTTATGGTTTCCTTTTCTGTGAAAAACTCTTTGAAGTTTCATTAGGTCCCATTTGTTTATTTTTGTTTTTATCTCCATTACTCTAGGAGATGGGTCAAGAAGGATCTTGCTGTGATTTATGTCATAGAGTGTTCTGCCTATGTTTTCCTCTAAGAGTTTGATAGTTTCTGGCCTTACATTTAGGTCTTTAATCCATTTTGAGCTTATTTTTGTGTATGGTGTTAGGGAGTGATCTAATCTCATACTTTTACATGTACCTGTCCAGTTTTCCCAGCACCACTTATTGAAGAGGCTGTCCTTTCTCCACTGTACGTTCCTGCCACCTTTATCAAAGATAAGGTGACCATATGTGCATGGGTTTATCTCTGGGCTTTCTATCCTATTCCATTGATCTATCTTTCTGTTTTTGTGCCAGTACCATACTGTCTTGATTACTGTAGCTTTGTAGTATAGTCTGAAGTCAGGCAGCCTGATTCCTCCAGCTCCATTTTTTGTTCTCAAGATTGCTTTGGCTATTCGGGGTCTTTTGTGTTTCCATACAAATTGTGAAATTTTTTGTTCTAGTTCTGTGAAAAATGCCAGTGGTAGTTTGATAGGGATTGCATTGAATCTATAGATTGCTTTGGGGAGTAGAGTCATTTTCACAATGTTGATTCTTCCAATCCAAGAACATGGTATATCTCTCCATCTGTTTGTATCATCTTTAATTTCTTTCATCAGTGTCTTATAATTTTCTGCATACAGGTCTTTTGTCTCCTTAGGTAGGTTTATTCCTAGATATTTTATTCTTTTTGTTGCAATGGTAAATGGGAGTGTTTTCTTGATTTCACTTTCAGATTTTTCATCATTAGTGTATAGGAATGCCAGAGATTTCTGTGCATTAATTTTGTCTCCTGCTACTTTACCAAATTCATTGATTAGCTCTAGTAGTTTTCTGGTAGCATCTTTAGGATTCTCTATGTAGAGTATCAGGTCATCTGCAAACAGTGACAGCTTTACTTCTTCTTTTCCGATTTGGATTCTTTTTATTTCTTTTTCTTCTCTGATTGCTGTGGCTAAAACTTCCAAAACTATGTTGAATAATAGTGGTGAGAGTGGGCAACCTTGTCTTCTTCCTGGTCTTAGTGGAAATGTAAACTTAAATTTTTAATTTCTTTTTTGAGCTGTATTAAACTATACTTGAATTTTGTATATTGATCTTGCATCTTGTGATCTTGATAATTCACTCATTTCTAAAGCAATTTTGAACATTTTTAAAGATTTTTAAGGTAGTTGAAGGTGTTCTTTACAAATAAACTAAGTTTTACATTTTTCCTTCCCATATATATACTTGTTTAGTTTTATTTTGTTTTCATTCCATCCCCTCTTCTTCTCTTCCCGTTTCTTTCTTTTCCCTTTAGTTTCTTTCTTTTTGTATTATTTTACTGACTTGTAACTCCAGTCAAATGTTGACTATACAGAGTGAAATAAATATCTTATTTTCCCTCCTTGATTTTTTTTCAGTTTCACCAAGGTATAATTTTCGAATAAAAATTGAGTTTATTAAAGATAAACAATGTGATAGTTTGATATATGTATAAATTATAAAATGATTGCCACAATCAAGCTAATTTTCATCTCCAGGATCTCTGTGTGTGTGTTTGCATGTGTTGAGAACACATAAGATCTACTCTCTTAGCAAATTTAAAGTATAAAATACAGTATTATTAATTATAGTGTCCATGCTATACATCAGATTCCCAGAAATTATTCATCTTATAACTGAAAGATTGTACCCTATGACCAAGAGCTCCCTATCTTCTCCTTTTCTCCCAGTCCCTGACAACCACCAGTCTAATCTCTTTCTAGGAGTTAAATTCTTTTAGATTTCACATATAAGTTAATCAATGCACTATTTTTCTATGTCTGGCTTATTTCACTTAGCACAATATCCTCCAGGTTCATCCATGTTTTTGCAAATGACAGGATTCCTTTTTTTTTCTTTTTTAATGGCTCAATAGCATTCCGCTGTATACACACCACATTTTCTTATCCATTCATCCATCAATGGGCAACTAAGTTGTTTCCATATCTTGGCTATTGTGAATAATGCTGCTATGAACATGGGAGTGCAGATATCTTTTTGAGACACTGATCTCATTTCCTTAAGATGTATACTCAGAGGTGGGGGTGCTGGATCACATAGTGTTCTATTGTTACTTGGGGTTTTTTTTGAGGAATCTTCATAGCTTTTCTTAGTGACTGTACAAATTTATATTCTCATCATTTGTGTGTACAAGCATTCCATTTTCTCCAAATACTCTTCATCCCTAGTTATTGCTTATCTTTTTGATAACGGTCATTCCAACATGTGTGAAGTGATATTTCATTGTGGTTTTGCTTTTCATTTCCCTAATGATTAGTGATGCTCAGCATTTTTTTATATACCTGTCGACCATTTGTATATCTTTTTTGGAAAAGTGTTTCTTCAGTTCATTTGCCCATTTTAAAAAATTGGGTTATTTTTATTTTATTTTATTTTATTTTATTTACTATTGAGTTTCTAGTATATTTTGGACATTAATCCCACATCAGATATATAGCTTACCAATGTCAGCTCTCATTCTGTAGGTTTCCTTTTCATTTTATTGATTATTTCTCTTGTTGTACAGAAGCCTTTTAGCTTGATGTAGTCCCACTTATTTTTGCATTTGTTGTTTGTTCTTTTGGTGTCAAATCCAAAAGCCACTGTGAAGACCAATGTCAAAGAACTTTTTCCCTGTGTCTTCTTCCATGAGTTTTATGGGTTCAGGTCTTATCTTTAAGTTTTAATCCACTTCAAGTTAATTTTTGTGAGTGGTGTAAGATAGGTGTCATTTCATTCTTTTGCATGTGGTTATTCAGTTTTCCCAATACCATTTACTGAAGAGATTATCCTTTCTGCATTGTATATTGTTGACTCCCTTGTCAAATATCAGTTGACTATATATGTGGGTTTATTTCTGGGCTCTTGATCTTGTGTCATTGTTCTGTGTGCCTGTTTTTTGCCAGTACCATACTGTTTTGATTACTAGAGCTTTGTAATATAGTTTGAATTCAGAAGGTGAAATGTCTCTTCCTTTGCTCTTTCTCAAGATTGCTTTGGTTATTGAGGGTCTTTTGTGGTTTCATAGAAATTTTAGGATCATTTTTTCGCTTCTGTGAAGAATGCCATTGGAATTTTGATAGTGATTATGTTGAATCTGTAGATTATTTTGGGTAGTATGGATATTTTAACAGTGTTAATTCTTACAGTCCATGAACTCTTTACCATGGAGTCTGACACTAACTTTAGGAATTGGTGTCAGAATTCAATGGAATTGTATTATTGGATGCCCAGTTGGATAATCAGAGCTTCTGC
Organism: Lipotes vexillifer; assembly: GCF_000442215.2. Classification (NCBI taxonomy): domain Eukaryota; kingdom Metazoa; phylum Chordata; class Mammalia; order Artiodactyla; family Lipotidae; genus Lipotes; species Lipotes vexillifer. Next base: position 703,726 of record NW_006796728.1, on the reverse strand, counting down.
ATTATACAACAGAATTAACAAAAAGTAACCAGATTATTTTAAAAACAAAATTTTTATCAATGACTCTTTTTTTGAGGACTGTGATGTAAGTTCCTAATTGTTTTTCTTTTTTCTTTCAAATATATAAATAAGAAATTACAACTTGGTGAAATAGTTTTAATTCCTTGAACTAAAGTAAATTATTTAGTATATAGTGGCATGTATAAGTTTTAATTGTATACATTTATATATGTATGTGCTTTAATTATAAAATTAATAATGTTTCGGTTACATATATGTGTGCCATTTGTATTTTAGTTCTTTCTCTGTTTTACACACAGGAAAGAACTAGTTGGGACTTATATCATGCCTGGCATGGTGTTAGAACTTCATGTGTTTTGACTTATTTATTATCACATGAACCCTACAAGGTAGATAGTCTTACTGTTCCCACTTAGTTGATATGAGGACAGAGACACAGAGAGGTTATATCTCTTGTGATCATAGAACAAATGTACGGCAAACTCAGATACAGTATCAGGCAATCAGACATCAGAGCTCATGCTCTTTACCACAGAGATATACTGTGAAAACTTAGTTCCATGAAAAACAACACTTTCAGTAGTTGATTCTGTGTTTAGCATTATTTCTTGCAAGGTTAATTTACAATGACCATAGCTTCACTATATTCTTTTTTGAGATGTTGTTTTCTTAAACAGTAGAAAATAACATACTATGTTTTTCTGATAATTAAACAAGATCAATCCTGCTAAGTCATTTGCATTAAACTAAGCATTAAAAGGCACTCAATGCTAGTCACACTTATTAATTTTCAAGTTAAATAATTTTCAAATTTTAATAAAGTTGTCCCTCAGTATCTGCTGGGGATTTGTTTCAGGACCCACCTGATTTGCCAAAATCGCTAGTTGTTCAAGCCCCATAATCAGCTCTCTTATCAGCGGATTCAGTATGCATGGATTCCACCTATTGTGGGTCATAAACATAGTACTATGTTTACTGAAAAAATTCCACTGTTGAGTAGACCCTTGCACTTCACACCCAAGATGTTCAAAAGTCAACTGTATTATGCTCTTTTTTGTGAGTTATTCTTTTCTGTCTTTGTGCTATAGATTGTTTTTGTTTCATTTTCTATTCATTTGATATTTCTCTTTGTTTCTCATATATATTTGTCAGGATAGAGCTAATTTGAATAAATTTTGGTTGTATACAATATTTACTTTTTCCCATTTAAAACATTTTATTTATATTATTGATATGCAAAAACTTTTAGGTTATAATGTTATGCCCACCTACTAAATTTGATATGTCTAATTCAATTTTTAAAGTTTTAAATCTTTTAAAAACTTTCACTAGACTAACTGATAAATCTCAAATTTACTTTGATATAATGTATGAAATCAGGTTTTAAATTGACTAAATAGTTATTCATTGAATGATACTTCTATTCTCTTAGGAATATTTGATGCTGTCTTTTTTTTTCATACATATTTCATTCCTGCAGAAACTGATTCATTTAATTGTTTTCATTATTCTTAAGCTATTACTGATGTTTTGTCATGACCAGTCTTTTTTTTTTTTCTTTTAGAAATATGTTATAATATCTTTGGTATTTTTTTTTAGTAATATAATTTTAAGAGCATTTTTCCAAGTTAAAAAAGAAATCCTACTAGTATTTTATTTTAAATTCCATGAACTATAAATTAATTCAAGCATGTGTACAACATATTTTTTTCATATGCAGGAGTATGATGTGTTTATCCATTTATTATCATATTTTAACTATCCCATACATTATTTTAATTAATATTCAAATGAAGCCTATTGGAAAAAGCAGACTTGCACAGCCTGCCCACCCTTTTATGGCTGTGTAAGAGCTGTCTTAAGCCTGGAACATTTTTTACATGGAGGAAAGGAGCCCTCACAGCTTGTACAAATCGCATACCCTTGTTTGAGAATACCTTTTCCAGTTCTGGCTTTGATGTATACTTCTTTGTTCTGCTTAAGGTAAGTGCATCACATGATACCTGGCCAACTCCACTGCTATATCTGTTCCCAGAGAGGAGGGAAAACACCCTTTGCCTCCAGCACATGAGAGGTGTATGCAGACCATCTCTCTGTGTCAGTTGCTGGGTGAGACCAACTGACCATGGGCTACTGACACTCACTATTGAAGCTGATCTTGCTCTGTCCCTTCTTTATGTGAGTAAAGTGTTATGCTTTCCAGTGTCTGCATTTATGTCTTTCTTGACAACTCTGACACTTGTAGTGTGTTGATATCCTTGGACTGCTGCTCCTAGTAGCAGGCATTGTCATGCCCTTTGTTTTCCTCTATGCAGTGGAGTTTCTTCCCTGGAGGGGTAAGCAGGTGTTTCTTGCTAAACAAAGACTATACGGTAGCTACTATTAGACCTATTTTACAGATGAAGAAAGAATTGCTTTATTTTATTATTATTTCTTTAAGATAACAGTTTTATTTATTTGGCCACTCTACACAGCTTGTGGGAATTTAGTTTCCCGACCAGGGATTGAACCTGGGCCTTCAGCAGTGGTAGTGTGGAGTCCCAACCACTGGACTGCCAGGGAATTCCCAAGAATTGCTTTAAAAAGTATTAATAATTGTAAAATATCATCAAACTATTAAGAAGTATTTTAGCTTAAGTCAATTACTTTTTTTTTTTTTTTTTGCGGTACTCGGGCCTCTCACTGTTATGGCCTCTCTCATTGCAGAGCACAGGCTCCAGACGCGCAGGCTTAGCGGCCATGGCTCACGGGCCCAGCCGCTCCGCGGCACGCGGGATCTTCTCGGACCGGGGCATGAACCCGCGTCCCCTGCATCAGCAGGCGGACTCTCAACCACTGCGCCACCAGGGAAGCCCAAGTCAATTACTTTTTGACTTCAAACTTTATAATTATTGTTACCAAGTTTTCCTCTTATTTCTATATTTGTTGTAAATATATTCTATACTTTTACCTTTTTATAATGTTGTAGCTACTCTGTGTTTAGAATTTTTATCTTCTTCATTAAAGCATACCAATTTACACCAATAGGTAGAGATACCAAGGATAATAGATGCACATTTGACTGCAAGAACCGAAGAAAACAGTAATATTTATATTTTCTGAACAAATATTAAGCATTGGAATTTTGATACCTAGTAGCATAAAAGAGTTGATTGGGTCACACTTGAAATGAGATCATTTAAATTAGTTCAGACAGACTTCTAAGATACCTGCCTTTTTTAACCTTGCAACAAGATTGAATTGCTCATCAAATGGTTCCTGTCTTGTACGAAATTACTAATATCCAATCTAAGAAGAATGATTTATGTAAGTAAGGCAGTTTAAAAGAGAATAAAATATGAACAGTGAGATCAAATGAAAGTCCAGTATTGGGTACACATTTTGTGAAGAGGTAAAGGACACTTAGAAAGGACACTGAAATTGCCACAGTAATGAACTCCAATTCATAAACTAGAATTTCACAACAATGTCATAATAAAACATAATATGATACACCAATCAGAATAAAATTTTCAGAATTAATAATTAATAAATTCTAAAGGTTTTATCAAATGGGGTTTCAAGCAGACTATTATTTCTAATTTATTATTATCAGTACATGATGCATAGAAAGGATGCATGACCATCCTCTAATTAAAACATTACTCAAAAATAGAAATAACATGTCAAGGGTATCTAACATATGCATCTAAAAAAGAACCTACAATGTACCTTAAATACTATGTCATAAGAGAACTACTACATGAGCAAAAATAGTTATTTCTTATTTTTACACTTCATTTTGAAATTATATTGGTGGATAATCAGTGTTTCGTTTTAAAACAAATATTGATTTTCAATAACTCTTGAGCTAAACAAGTGTCATGATACACTCTTCGTTGGTACTTTTTGTCCATGTAAGTTATTCATAATATACCTATCTAAGAGCAGACATGTCCTTTTTTTAATGTATATGAATCCAGTAAGTGAAATAACAGAGTGCAAAGCAACTAATATTATATTCAGAATTGAACATCTATTCTGTGTCACTTAGCAATTTATACTAGTTTAATTCAGCAAAATATTGGCATTGTGGAAAAACCAAATGTAATATAGTATAAGGATTAAGAGCAATCTGGCCATCGGACAGACTTGGATTTAGTCACTAACTAACTGTAACTTTCCTCAAGTTGAGCTTTTCTAAGCTTCTATCTCTTAATCTTTAAAATACTAACAACAGGGCTTCCTTGGTGGCGCAGTGGTTGAGAGTCTGCCTGCCAATGCAGGGGACGAGGGTTCGTGCCCCGGTTTGGGAAGATCCCGCATGCCACAGAGCGGCTGGGCCCGTGAGCCATGGTCGCTGAGCCTGCGCGTCCAGAGCCTGTGCTCCGCAGCGGGAGAGGCCACAATAGTGAGAGGCCCGTGTACTGAAAAAAAAAAAAAAATTAACAATAATATTAATAATAATGATGATGATAATAATATATAACCAATAGGCTGGTTGAGACCAATAAATGGGGCATTGCATGTAAATTTTAGCAGATTAGAATTGTTCGTTAACTGTGGGTTGTTAATTTAACAAAAACTTTGTTTATGGGCATTAAGGAAATATACTCTCAGTTATTAACTCCATCAATTCATCAGTAAATAATGTTTACAGAAATATATAAAAAGAAAAATATATCTAATGATTTGTTTTAGTCTAGATTGAATATATTGGCTGTGTCTAATATTTATTGAAGATATTTTTCTCAAAATTGTTTCTTGGGTACAAAGCTCTGAGACTAGATTCAAATCAGAAAATTCATGACCTTTAAAAAATCTTTCCATTGAGGTTTCTTTGACCAATCTGATTGCTATCTTTGGGTGAACTTTTAAATAGAAAAATTATAATCCAAATATTTTTGGTGGAAATACTAGGTTGCTAGGGACAGTCTCATAGAATGGGCTATGTAAAAAACAAATTGTGACCCTATGTCCCTGTGCATTAGTCATGCATACTAACATAATACTTACATACTTACATACTTAAATGATGCTAGTGAAAGGTGAGGCAGACATTTATAATTGGATAACCTGAGGATAATAAGACTATTACTGGCAGCTGGGAGTAGATAGTTGTCAAAATTCCTAATTGAGAAATTGCACTACCATTTTCCAATCCTTTTCTCCTTTGTTCCTTTCTAAATCACAAAATCAATAACAGAATTTTAAAAAAATTGAATCTCCCACATTATAATTTATTCTGGAACACAGAGAATCATGTATTATTATGTTAAGAATAGCATTTTAATATAAATTTTGTGTTATGTAGCAAAACCTATTTGGAAAAAATTCACATCTTGCATAGTGTAGAGTTCTATTCCATTCAAAATTTTATTCAGGATACTGAATGAAGAAATGCTAAATGACCTGTGGGAATTTATAACACATTACTTGTGGTCACTTGTGTTTAGTTTATGATATGAAGAAAATAATAAAATTTGTGAAAAGTATCCATTTGCATTAAATAAAAAACATGCCCACATCCATACTGACACTAATGAAACTTTTAAACAAACTTGTCTTCAGAGTGAAAGAACACATTTCAGTCTTTATGGTATCCATATGGTCATGCTATACTAATCTAATTTATAAGAGATATATTGATTTCATACTTTAGTTTATTGAACAGCTATATTCTAAAATATGGAACTTTTAAAAATTTTTACTAGATATCAATTACCTAATTTTTTCTTTTTAATTTGTTATACTATGGCTTGCTTCAAATTGAAATAGATAAAGTACCACTCTCTTCAAATAACTATTGCCTTTTACTTAATGATCCAATAAATTGATGCTTGTTTGATAGGTGGGTATACTGCCTTTCTCAACTCAATAGGAAGTTGCCAGTGCTTTCATGAAGAGGCAATATTTTCTCTGTTCTGAATTTCTCAAAGGATCAGCAGTTAATATAGTATTTTCTGTAACAATTAAATTAAAGTGCTAAGATTTGTTTCTCCATATGTTCAATTATTTTGATTAAGTAATGCCTTAAAGGACATTTTAATATGGTAAGTGCATTTCCTGCATGAGCCAGACTTTACTTTCTAAATGATGAGTGGCTTTATGCCATTACATTTTCATGCAAAAATAATAGTTATATAGCATTATGAAGTAGAGAAAATATATTCATCTTTGTAGGCCAATCCCAAAAGACAAATACCAAAAGAATTTTGTATTTCTATATGGAAAAAAAAAAGTTATAAATAATAAAGAGTTGTATAACCTTTAGAAAATAAACTGGCAGCATTTACAAATCTAAAAATTAAGCAAAACACATTTAATGTTTCTGAAATAAAAATCTACATAACATGACATTCATTTGCCAATTCATACTTTATCTGAATTTGAGGAGATTCCCATTAAACCAAAGCATGTGTAATAGTCACTTCATCAGAATATGTGAGACTGATTTTGAAGTCTAGGCTGACCCACAAGGTCAAACAGGCTCTCAAAACATTTACGTATTCTCTTGAGAAAATTTCAACAGAGGGGGCAAATTTTTATGCATAACAACGTTTAAAAGTCTTCTACTTGTTGACATGATGGAGTTATTGGTACCATTCATATGCCCCTCTATAAATAACTATAAAACTGGAAAAATACACTTTAAAAAACCCAACTTATCCCAGTCTTCAAACAATAGGAAACACATGACTATAATCCCTTAGAGAAATAGATCCACTTATGATCCCTGGTGAGCCCTACAATTTCATTGGCTTTCTGCCAGGAGGTAGTTTCTAGATAACAGTACGGGATAGCAGCCTCACGGAATTGAGACAGGGACTGAGAAAGCAGATACACCTGTAGTTTCACAGGTAGAGTGACAGAGAGGAGGAAGGCATACAGAAAGAATATCTCGAAAAACTAGTTGAATTTCTCCTTGCATCTGTCATCCAATATTGAGTTGCACGTAAGTAGGATGAAACCCCATTAGCACAGGCAAAGAATGACTTCAGAGATACAAGCTGAACAATTCTCACAGCTCATACTAGGCTGAGAGACATTCTAGTTATGACTAGTCAGGGTGGAGAATCCTCCCTGAATGCCTGGTGCATTTAGTAGACACACAATAAAGACTTTGCCTTAGTAAACTTGAATTATTCCTGGCTTGCTGCCTGTTTTTAACTCATAGTAACAGAGCTTAAGATGAGCTTCAAAAGGATTCAGATAATTGAGAAGTCTGGTAACTACCTAACTAAAAAAAATAACTCTTATTTTCTTTAAAGGGAGGCAATATCCAACACTCAATAATGTAAAAGTTACATTGTTCAGTCTCTGGTCAATAGTTCCTAGATATGTATGACTTTTGCTTTAGCTTAGAATGTGGAAAACTACACAACAAGGTCACTCTCAACTAACAATGAGAGAAATCCAGGCAATATACAAAATTATACATTTTTGAACTCATGAGAAACACTGAGATCACAAGGCAGCAGGTAAACTGAATTCCAAAGGGTGATGATCAACCACTCTGAGGACAGTGGAAGCATATCAACTATTTTAACTTTGGCAGATCATAGAAGAAGGAGGTAGCAGTCATAAAAGTACATGAGAAGAAGACACCTGAAAATTAAGTGAATTTTTAGAGGCCAAGTGTGTAGGCTAACATGAGAGTCTTGAACTGGTAGAAACCCTAGATACAAGAGGTGTCTTCAATTACTAATAATTAGCCCTTCATAGTGGGCGTCCACCAAGTGCTCACGAGAAAAACCCCAGGAGAGGCGGCTGGGACAGCCCCTTGTTGATACAGACATTCAGGGCCTGCTAAGTTCTGAGACTGGAACAGAAGTGCTAAGCAAGGCCCATTTGTGCTCCAGGCCCTGCATAAATACAGAGTAGTAATCAACTGGGAATCTAGGGGCGAGATGGGAATAAAGATGAAGACCTACTAGAGAATGGACTTGAGGATTCGGTGAGGGGGAAGGGTAAGCTGTGACAAAGTGAGAGAGTGGCATGGACATATATACACTACCAAATGTAAAATAGATAGCTAGTGGGAAGCAGCTGCATAGCACAGGGAGATCAGCTCGGTGCCTTGTGACCACCTAGAGGGTTGAGATAGGGAATGTGGGAGGGAGGGAGATGCAAGAGGGAAGAGATATGGGGACATATGTCTATGTATAACTGATTCATTTTGCTATAAAGCAGAAACTAACACAGCATTATAAAGCAATTATATTCCAATAAAGATGTTAAAAAAAAATCAACTGGGAATAGAGATGAAATCTGCCAGCCCCTGGGAACATTTAATAGGAAGAAAAATCTGACTGCTTCTGGGGGGTGAGTTCCACTGACCTGACCCTGCTTTGTCCTGAGGAGGAACAGGTTCTTGTTGAGCAACTTGGTCTGTGAAGCAGCAGAAGTGCAGGACCTGCTGAAATATGCACATGGAGCAAGAATACTGAGCAAAACCATATGGCAGTTTAGGTGGCACATTAAAAACGAGGTAGTGATTGTCAATCACTGAAGGGATTTGAAGTCTGTAGTTCAAAGAAGATAGTTATAGCAACAGTAAACCTCAAACCAAGATCAATTACTGTCTAGATTGATTCAAATGCCCCAGAGACCTGAAAAAAGAGGCACACCCATGTGAAAACATACATGATATTTAACTCAGTGTCTATAGTTCTTTTGCACAAAAGTCATCAAAAAACTAAAACATAAAATAAGCAGTAATAAACTACCCATTATGAAAAGATAAAATAGTCATTATAAGTAGGAATAGATAAGCCCCGATGTTGGAAATATCAACCATTTGGAGTAACTATATTTATATATTAAAGAAAATAGTTTAGAAAAATGGACATATAAATGGAAAAAAATAAAATTTTATCAGAGTAAAATAAACTGTAAAAATCTAATTAAAATGTTAAAAATTGAAAACACAGTATCAGAAATGAAGAATTTCTTTAGTGCAGTTACAATTACCTGGACACACCAGAGCAAAGAATGCTCTGAAACTGTACAATTGAAACTATACAAATAGAACTAAAATGAGAACATCAAAGAGAAAACAAAGAAACAAATCATAGAACCTAAGAGGACAATATCAAATTTCTAATATATATGTAATTTTTGTTTCATTAGGAAAATAGAGAGTAAGGTAGAAAAATATAAGAAAGATAATAGCTAAGAGTTCTCCCAAATTAACAAAAAACAACAAAGTCAGATCCAAGAAGCTCAGAGAATCCAAAGCAAGACAATTATAAAGAAACTCATACCAAAACACATCACAGTAAGACTATTGAAAACCAAATATAAGGAGAACTTTTTTTAATCAACAAGAATAAAAAGAATCATTATGTACAAAAGAAAAATGAAAGTAATAAACAAGAGTCTATTCCTGGCCAAGATATAGAAACAGTGACCAGAGTTACCCTACTATTTGAAAAAACTATCAAAGAGAGATAAACTGTATGAAACAAATATATTCAAGATTTTAAACTTTAGGTAACAAAGAATGATAATCCTTGGAAGCTAGGAATCAAACGGGGTTAAGGTTTACAATTGTCCCAGCTTACTACCTAGAAAAATTCTCCAATATAAACTATGCTAAGAATACTTTATTTGTAATCAACTTGCTTATCTCTAAAATGTAAAAAGTATAATTGCTGAATCATGTTTTATATATATTTTCAAGGCTTTTGATACAATTTAACAAATTTCTCTTCAGATTGGTCATACCAATATCTATATACATCATCAGTATATGAGTGCATTCTTTTCAAATTATTATAAGTTGCCTTGTTTTTACTTGCCTCTAACACTTCTTGCAAGGGAGAATTCTCTTATTTTTAACCCAAAGCCTAGCCTGATTCCTAGAATAAGAGGTAACTGACATTCAATAAGACTTTATAATAATACATGTGTGTGACAAATATCATCTTCAAGTACAAAATTTTATCATGTAACCTCAGAATGCAAGTATCTCTGAGTTCAGAAAGAAGACGTGCATGTTCAGTATCAACTGATCAGTCAGAAGAGATGGTGTGATATCTAGGTGCTTTAGGAGGAAGGAGAAAATATATAGTAACAAGGGCACATTAATTAATAAAAGGAGGTACGAAAAAGTTGTTGATGTTGGAGCTTGCCCCTGAATGAACATAAAATTTTCAATGCACACAATGAGGATTTAAAAGGCAGGAAAGCAAATCACTGCTTTGAGTAGAATGATGAAATTGGTTGGACAGTAGTGTTTGTGTTGGCGAGTGGCTCTGAAGCTGGCTGAAAAGTAGGTTTGGGAGAGAATTTATAGGTATTTGAAAAACAAACCAAGGAGCTGAGACTATTTTTGTGTTTATTCTTTATTTATTTGTTGGTTGCTGAATTTATAGGTATTTGAAAAACAAACCAAGGAGCTGAGACTATTTTTGTGTTTATTCTTTGTTTATTTGTCAGTTGCTGGTGATGGTGGAGTTTTTGTTTAAGCAGTAAAAAGAGAGAACACAGTTTTGTTTATATTATTTGTTAATTTTAGATTAATTTGTTAACACTGCAGAATAAATTGGCTGTAAATGGGAAGATGGAAAAACACTGAAAACAAGACAGATAATATGAGGCTACTAAAATGATTCAAATAAAATGATATACAAGCCTACACTAAGTTATATCATAACTGATAGCATAAGTAGTTTAGCAGAGGATTGCGATTCAGACATCCAAACAGATTTATTTAGTTCTTCCTTTAAAAATAATGTTTCTTTGACTTTTCTTCTTTTTAAAGATTCATTTCAACTGTTTATAATTCCTCAGCTGTGATTAAATATCATGTATTATCTTTAAGTCTTGACTCAGTATGGTTTTGTGCTCTAGACTAAGAATTTTCTTTATGATAGTTTGAGTCCCCTGGGAAATAAGTAGTGCTACAGCAGAGCAATGTTGTCAACAGAAAGAGATCAGTGATGCACATAACTGAGGAAGAGAAGAAAGTAAGGAAGCAGTCTTGATTGTGTTTCTTAACCAAAGACAGTTAAGTTGATCACTGCTGCAATTATCTGGATTCTAAGTCAAATAAGAAACTAGACTATTAATAAAAAGATTAGTTGGGGGAAAAATATACAGATTAGTATATTACTACTGAATCAGAAGTAAAAACAGTGCATACAACTTTATATAAAATATTTCCCAATTAAAAATTTTTTTATCATTTATATATCACACCGTGAAAAATTTTCACATTTATCCTCCTCCTCCTCTTCTCCTTCATCCTTCTCTTCCTCATAATTATTATCTCTAGGAAGTAGAACTAAGAATTCATTCATTCATTTATTCATTCATTCATATATTTTTATCTTAACAATGAATTGTGTAAAAGTATCAATACATTTTAAAAATGCATTTGATAATTAATTTGATTTTGCAATTAACCATAGGAAATAGGCAATTTTTTTATTGTATCAGCTTAAAAAATTGCATCATAATAAAATGGATAGTGGGCATAGAACTCACATACCCCATAACCTTTCCAAAAATAATTTTGATTTAAATAGAACCTATAACAAATAGCTTAGTAAAATTTTTCTATAAAATATTAAATTCTGGGTAGATAGTATTAGGTCTTCATTAATAAAATATCATCCTATTTCTAATATTACAAACCTCCATCAAACTAAAAGGAAATTCATTAGAAAAATCCTGGGCTAGCCCAAGAATTTTAGAATTGTATAAAAAAATAAACTCTGTAGTGTAAGGACTAGACTCCCTCAAGTGTGTTGGCTCATTTTTCCCAGAGAATTTTATCAGAAATGAAACAGACTCCCTAGCAGTTTGAGGGTGATATTTTTACAGCTTTGTGACAATGTAAATTGTGTAAAACATTCTTTCTTACCTTGTCTTTGGTTTGGAAAACTCTAGGGAGTCACTTTAGCAGGACTGATTAGGATAATGCATATATCATCAATGAATCAATCACTTTGACCAGAAGACTGAGGATGTGGACACAGGGCTCATATAAGGAGGCTGTCACTCCCTTTTGGCTAAATCACATAAAAATCCATTCTCCAAATAATGAGAGGTTACTTCAGAAGTGCAGATTGTGCTAAACTAAGAAATTAATTAATGTTCATTTACAGCCTTGAACTAAGTTTCACATATATGCTGACTATGGTTTTGAACTATATTACTAGTACTTTTTAATAAATGAGGAATTGACTGAGAAAATTCTTAATGAAATTACATGGATTTACAAAACAATAGGATGAAACAAATATACAGAATTTCTGATGAAATAAAACATACTTCAGATAAATAAAAGGTCCAATATTTGACTTGAATTCTATCATTCAAGAATAAACAATATACCCTGAGCTATAACCTTAAATATTTTTGTTTGCATTTTTATATACATTTCTAATAAATGATATCATATAATATATAACCTATGATTTATTTTTCTATACATAATATGAGGGAAAGCTTTCAATATTAAGAAATAGAAGACTTCATCTTATTGCTTACAGAATATTTCATACATGGAAATAATAAAAATTATTTTTAATATGTATTAATTTTAGATATTTGTGTTATTTCCAAAATAAAATATTAAACCATGTTTAACCATTATATATATGACTTTGTTTCTATTAATAATTATGTTATCACCACATATTTTGGGGATTGATATTGCCTAGTTATTTAGCATGTGGCTTTTTGAGACATTTAAACGTTTTTTTTGCAAATTACCTTCTAGAAAGTGTTGAAACCATCTTCATTTCTACCAAATGTGTGAACTGCCAAGCATTACTGGAATAGGTAAAACAACAGGAAAGATTGACCCCACTACAAATTCAGCACCATCAATTTCAAATCAGTTCTTGATACCTAACAGTGATGTTATCATATTTGTCTGACTCATTCACTTTCCCCACCTATGCAAACAGTCTCATGTCCTCTCAAATCTCGGATGTTTCATTTTCTCCATCTGTCCAAAAGATACACTCATCTATTTCCTGTAGAAAATCAGAAATAACTCAAATTTCTGCTTTCTCCAATCCAAGTCTAAAAACATTGGAACCTCTTGTACATTGTTTCTATTTGGCTAGGAGAAGGTCTTTTTCTCTACTGTCGAAAGCTCATACCATCATGTGCACTTTGGATTCTGACCCATTCAGCCTTCTCTGGAAAATTAAACAATTGACTTCTCTCCTGTCTTCCTTGCTTATTTAACTATTCCCTCTCAACTGGATTTTCACCTTGATTTTTTAAACATGTTCTATTACTTCCTATTAAAAGGTAACTTGAAACTGGACCTGTACAATTCCTTCCAGCTACCACCCCATGTGTTATGCTTCCCTCTGCACCCAGTCTTTGCACATTCTCATCTGTCTGATCCCTCTGCCTTCAGCAATTGTAGCTTCTTTTATACTTAAACTCAGATCATTTTATTCCTCATGCCTAAGTAAGGATATGAGTCACCATGAATGATCAGTAACTATTTATTGATTGGAAGAAAAATTTATAAAGCAAATAATAAATATATTCTCAGATCATGAGCATAGTTTCATGTATTATCAAACTTGGATGAAATGGTGCTAGATATAACAGGGGGAAACTGAAGCCTGCCAAATATTATAAAATAGGCAACACAACAAAATAAAATGTCCTAGGTGAAATGATAGTTCATTGTACTAGAAGAAATACTTTACCAAGGATTGGGAAACTAGGACAATGGTAGGAGATTTCTACTGATTAACTTCATATAACTTTTATTTATTTATTTATTTTGGACTTTACAGGGCTGTATGTGACAAAATTCAAAAAGCACTTACACTGTAATTACAAATGTGCCACCAAAGACTAATTGTCAGATTTTTCTTTTTTCCTCCGTTGTGCTTTTATTTTTTAAAATATTGGCTCTCCAAAAATCTTCTACAAATAGCCACTTCTAAGAGTTGCTTCTAGGGCTTCCCTGTTGGCGCAGTGGTTGAGAGTCCGCCTGCCGATGCAGGGAACACGGGTTCATGCCCCGGTCCGTGAAGATCCCATGTGCCGCGGAGCGGCTGGGCCCGTGAGCCATGGCCCCTGAGCCTGTGTGTCTGGAGCCTGTGCTCGGCAACGGGAGAGGCCACAACAGTGAGAGGCCCGCGTACCGAAAAAAAAAAAAAGAGTGGCTTCTACAATTATGGTAAGGATTTTGTTGACTTACCAATTTTCTTCAATGTTATCGGTTCTCTGTGTTCAAGGGTAGGCTTGGATTCTGGGGAAAAATAAGCATAAGGAATATCTCCTAATCTCTGTACCTCACTTCCTCATTGGACCCAACTCTCATTCAGATTTCTCCATTCCTCTAGCTTCTTATCTTCTGACCCTTCCTTCAAATTACTAAGGACACAATCCAGGTGGACTATAAATACTCTACCATCACCTCCATTATTTGTGCCTTCTCGATCCTATTCAGTCTCTGACTAAAGTGAAAGATCATCATCATCGTCTTCATCATCATCATCATCATCTATTTAATGTTACTATTTTGGCAATAGATTTCAACAGATAAAGATAAAAGTATTGTGGGAAGGGCTAGACAATAAGTCAATGTCTAAGCATCATGTTGAGCACCCAGATTCACTGTTATAATGAGACAATAATACTACCCTTTTCACAAATTGCTGTGAGGATCAATAACCTTGATCTTTTCTTCTAGCTCCCACTCAAAGCCATTGCTCCTGCATTTCTCCCATTTTTCTCTTATATCATATATTTTCCCCTTTTGCTGTGTATTATGCAAAAGCAAACAAATATGGTCCAATTTGTCACACATTATATACAGAGAGAGAAACCCTCTTGACTAAATATTTCTCTAGCTACTGCCAGTTATTTTTTCTATCTTCTTTATTTCAACACTCTTCTGAAGAGTTGTCTATATTTTTAATTCCACTCCTCTAATCATTTCTTGAACTCACTACATACACACTGTCTTCCTACTACTCTACTGGAACAGCTCTAGAAAAGGCCAACAAAAATCTCTAGGTTGTTAAATCTAGTAAGTTTTAGGCCTCATAATATTTGAATTACCAATAGTATTTGACACAGGTAGTCACTCATGTCTTTTTCACTTAATTTTCAATACAACAGTTTCTCTCTTCTCCTCTTTGAATGTTCCTTCATAGTCAACTTTACTGATTGTTCTGTATCTCCCAGTGCCCTAGGCTCAGTTCTCAGTCCTCTTTGCTACACTATCTACACTTTCTATTTTTCTGAGGACCTCATGCAATTTCATGGTTATAAATATTCTACAATAGTTGTCTTTGTGTTATTTCCCTTGAAGACTTCTCTTCTGAATTCTAGACTTGGATATCCAAGTTTTGATGGTAACTTATAAAAGTTTTCTGGCTCTACTTCTGCTATTGTCTTCCTAGAGTTACGTCTCAAAAGAGCAGCCAAAATTAGCC
Source organism: Lipotes vexillifer (assembly GCF_000442215.2). Classification (NCBI taxonomy): domain Eukaryota; kingdom Metazoa; phylum Chordata; class Mammalia; order Artiodactyla; family Lipotidae; genus Lipotes; species Lipotes vexillifer. Next base: position 688,295 of record NW_006796728.1, on the reverse strand, counting down.
TTTTGAAAGTTAAGGTGAATCATTTCCTCTGCTTAGATAACAATCATGGATTTGCATCATATTATGATCATTGTACATTTAATTCCCTCTGCTTAAAAGCATTTTCCTTCTGATACACCCGTGGCTTGCTTCCTACCCTCCTATAAATCATTACTTTACAGCACCTCTTCAGAAAGGCCCACCCTCATTTAAAGCAAAAACTTATCTCTCAAGGCAAGATCTATTACCCTTTCCTCAGTTTACTATTTTTATATAGACTTCTTACCACCTCATATACTATATATTGTCTTGTGTATTTTTGCTTACTTTTATTCTCCAAACTAGAAGATATTATTTTTTTAGTTTTTAACATTAATGAAACTGGTCATTACCTTTCCCTTTCCTTCTCTCTACAGTGAGGGGATTAAAACATTTAAAGTTGGGTCTTTAATATTCTATGATTGCAATTTCCAGTGGGCACATCATGTTGGTGGCTTACTCTCCCCATTGATACTTTGAATTAACTTTATTGTCAAACTACAGAAAATATACCTTTTTTAGGATTACAATTCTGATTTCATATGAAAATGAAGACAAGATATCAAAATTCCTTCTATAACATTTCACTTTAGAGCAATTTCACTAAATCAAATTTAGGTCATCACACAATGGATTCTCACAAGTCTCATTACCATCATGTGAATTGCTATTTACTGCTCTATTTCAAAAATATTAATTTTATAGAATTCATTTTCAGTATGATTTTTATATGTTTACCAAACAAAGCTAACATAAAGTCTCAATCTGAATTTTTACAACCTTTTAATTTTCTGAGTATGTTACTCCTGATTTAAAAGAATTATCTTCAAAAAGTAAATAATTCTTAATACTTAATTCACAAATAAATATAAAGCAAATGTATCTCTGTATAAGCAATGCTTCTGACACATGTGTTTAACAAGATAAAACTATGAATACAAATCTGGACTTATTAGATTCTTGGTAGTATAAATCAGTGCCCTTGAAAAAAATAGGTTACAGAAAATTATAAAATTTACTCTGTAAAAATAACATCCTAGGTGCAGCACGTTCAATAAAGAGCCACATAACCCTATCTTGTTAGCATGCACGTTTCATTAAATACTAAATAATTTAACACATATGAGCAATTCACAGAATGTTAAATAGTTATGCTGCTTCTCCACTCATTCCAATTTTATTGATTCTGCTACTACTCAAATAAAGCTTAAAGAATAATAGAGTGTTGTTTATTGTCCATGTTTTATACAGTTTTCCTGTAACACCAGAGATGCACCAAATAACAATAATACAAGGAAAAAGCAAATCTATGTCATTCAACCCATTCTTAATTTATGATTTCCCAAATATTTCAAGACCTCCTGATATTCCTGCTTGAATAAATTTGAAGAAAATAGACCATTTTATTGTATGGATAAATGAAATTCACTCTTTTGCAGAATATTATACCTTCCAAATTTTATAAATTATCTCTAGTTTTATTTATATTTCAAGTGTCATCATTTTCTTTGTCATAGGTCAAAATATTTCATTCAAATTATATTTCTACTTTGGTCTTGCTTTCTATGTTTTATCAACAATAGAGCTAAGGTTTTTTCTATCATGTTTCTTCTTCTCCCTTAGCACTTCCAATAGCCTTCATTGGGTCCTTGTTACTCCATCCATAGACAAAATATTCTACAAACTCTTTTTCTTTCCTTAGTTTAGCTACATTATTTCATATCTTGTTTATTTTTAATATTCCTTTGTTTGTACGTTCAAAACCATTATAGGCATTTCAAAATCTGACCTGAGTCAATCTTTGTAGTTCTTTGGTAATTCCTTTAATAAGAATCATTTGTTTTAATAAAATAATAATAATGATAAATAATTATCTGCTTAAATAATAAAAATAGATAATAATAGAGATAAAATATCTCATTTCTGTATTTTAAAAAAAACCCTGTATCTAAACTTTTGTGTATGGTACATCTCACTCTTTATCCTCTCCATATCATTCCAACACTTCAAGTCCATTCTTCAGTGTCTTTATAAGCCATATGGGAAAAAAATTAAGATGGAGTTCCAGCAATAGAAAACAAATCAATGTTAAGTATTTAGAAATGGAAAAGTGGTTGTATAAAACATTACAGTTACTTCTCTGACTTCATTTAGAGTATAAATTTAGTCATTAAGTAGATCATATTCTTGAAAACCTCACACTACTATCTTTATTTCCTCCTGGATTTCTTTTAGAAAATGTTTTTTTTTTTCCCCACTAAACCCTTTACCACAGAATTTAGTTAGACTTATCTCCATTATTTGAAGAAAATATTCATAATAACTTTATTTTCTACCAATTTTCTGAGTTCATGTTTCCATTTTTATATGGTTCTCCCTAATCTTCAATCAAAATTCCATTGAACATAATTTTCCACTTCTTATTTTGATTCATTGTCTAATTCAGTTCTCATCACCTGTAACATCATTTTCTAGTCTCAATCAGTAGACTTGGTAAAAGATAACAGCCTGTGGATATCAGAATGGAAATACAGTAACAATCTGGATGTTTGTTGACTTTGTTAATTTACTAAAATAACTAACATGGGTTTTTAAAGATTTTTTATTGCTTAAACCAAGTGATTCTGTCAATAATGATGATAGCAGTGGTGAAGAGGAGCTATATTGCAAATTTGTTAGTGTATCAATTGGAATTGAGAGTTTGAAAGTTTTGTTTAACCTGAAGGCTAGAGAATAGTTGGATTGATGGAAAAAAATTCAAAGGAGCCTGGTTTCTTAGATAGATGATAGGAATAAAGTCTTGCAATGGTAATCAGGAGAATGAGTTGTAATGAGACATTGGAGAATACAGTTTGAAGTAGCCTACACTTTAAAAGACTTCAGAGAAAGCAGTATTCTCACAGGCAAGTACTAGATTAGAATACAATTTTACTTGAGGACATATGAATTTTAGAGGTCTCAGTGCAAGATGTTATGGGAGTCAAAAATGGATAGAATTTTGAACACAATAAGAAATATAAAAGAAGCAAAAGAGATAAATGTCTGGGTGATGATGGATGACTGACAAGGTTTAGGTTTCAGATGTTTAGTTAAAGAAGTATGGGAAGCATGCTGGAATTATTTCTTACAATCTCTTAGGGGAAGTGAGCCTCTTTCTTGGGATCAATTTCTCTAAACTTGTGAAACAAGACCAGTTGTGACTTGGGTGAGGGAATTTCAGGTAGAAGCAAACTTAAGATCTGTGGACACCTCTTATGATTGCCTGTAAAGGTGTCAGCTGGAGAAATTTTCTAACTGGTAGCATTTGGAACTCTGAAAGTAGAGCTTAAAATAAAAGTATATATGGGATTTTTTTTAGATCTCCTTAATAGACTCGAAGGCTAATTTTGTTAAATGCTAAGTGAGCAACCAAGTCAAGAATATCCTCTGTTTCAAATGTTTCTGCCAAACGCATTGGAGAAAAAGGAATGGGAAGTCATTATATATCCCCATATAGCTTTCTCATGGGGCTAATATTAAGGATAGAAAATGAGTAGGTGTATCTACCTTGTGCCCAGGAAAAAAAGCAAAGTTCTTAGGTTAGTATTTTTCCCTTTGCATTAACTTAATTAATTAAATGGACCTATATAATAAATCCACTGTCCCTAAATGAGGACTTCAATAGGATTCTGCCTCACAGGTATTTTTTCTTTTCTCTTCTTTGTCACAATAGCAGAAGTTAACTGGTATTGATAATCTTTTCAAATAGGGTTTTTAGGGCTCTTGTGTAGTCAATTTGACCTTTACAAAATGCTAAAATGATTATGCTATCTTCTTGATTAAAAATCTCTAATGTCTTCCCAAAACTCTTAGGGAAAAACAAACAAAAAACAAACAAACAAAAAAACCAAAGCCCTTAAAATGTGTGATGATGTAATATATGGCATGGAGTTGGTCTACTTGTTCAGCCTCCTCTCAACTCTTTTCATTTGCTGTGTTCCAATTACCAGTTGTTTTGTTTTTTCTTATTTATCTGAGAGGTCATTTTTCTTCTAGGCTCCTGCATTTGCCCATGCTATTCCCTCTGACGCCAGGGCACTATCCAACCCTTCACCTTTTCACTTCATCACCAAGCTAACTCCTATTCAACTTGAGATCTGAAAATGAAAATGTTATTTCTCCAGAATAGGCTTTCTAAGAAATTCAAGTTGCTTTGACATATGGTGTCATGGTGCTCTGAACAAATACCAGTCTTTAATTATTAGTTATTTAATATATGTCTGCATCACACACTAAACTATAAGTTTAATTAATTAAAGCATCATTTATTAGTCTGCATGTAATTTAGTTACTTTTATATTTTTATCACTTAGCATAATATCTAACCAAAATAGCAAACAATTATTTAACATATGTATATCAAATAATATCAACCAATAGTTTTAAATGCTGTGCATACTACAGCAATTCCACTTTTTAAATTCATCTCAAAGAAATTATTAATGATGGATCAAATATTCAGAAGGATGCACTCACAGCATTTTTATAAAATGAAAAAATTTGAAACAAATTCAAGTTCAGCAACAGGGGATTGGATAAATACATTTTGTTTGCAGTCATAAAGGGAAACTTCAAACAATTAAACAATATGTTGTTGGAGACTAAAAGTTATTTCAAAACATATCTAGCTATCATCTATCTGTCTATCTATCCATCCATTTAATATCTTCTATAACAAATATAAGCTAAATGTAAGCATTGAGTTATCCTTGTACTTCTTAAATTTTCTAATATTTCAACAATATTAAAAGATAAATACATTTTAAAATAATAAGATATAGGCCATACAAACTACTCTTTATTTACCATAATTTATCAGTGTTTCTTGTAGATAATCTTTATTTCTTAAAGTTGACAACATGTTTGGTTAGCTAAGGAATAGTTATCCTCTGAAATCTCAACTGTGGTTATTATACATTTGGTCTAAATAAATGCATACACATCAGCAAATCTGAAGATATATAATTCTGGAAAGCAAGAGTTCCCAAAGGTGTTAATATATCTAGAATGAGGGAGTTTTATTTCATTGAATTTGGCAATAGAGGTAAAATTTCAGTGTCTACCTTATTATAATTAATGCATTGTGAGTAGCTGTAAAATGGAAATGTTGTAGAAGGGATAGTTAAGTCTTTCAGTAATGAATCAACCCATGAAGAGAAATGCTGTACACTTCATGGTTGAGAATCAGAGAGGTATCAGGCTCACACCACACTCCTTCCCTAGGGAGGCTCAATCTTATTATCTTTTTGAACTCATATTTTGTGTTAATACTGAAAATATCTAGTGCTTTTCTGAGTGAGGAGAGCAGTTTAAATATCTGTTGTGGGATGGTGTTATTAAAATGAAGGTGACAGATGATAGTAATTTATGAAGTGCAAACATCTATATAGGGGCTAAGTTAAAGAGATTACTGTCTCAACTTTATTCTTTATAAACATGTTCAGGTTTTTCTATAATACCTATGAGTTAATACTTGCAAAGTCCTAGTTAAAATGCAAATGTGCAACCTGAGATAAATACAAACTACAGTAGACATTTTCATTCATTAGCATGTTAACCTGAATCATCTTGTCAGATTAATCAACATTTATACATTACAATCTTTCAAGTGTGTAAAATAAGATGTCAATTTAAAAATTTTATTGAAAAAGCTGGCCTCAAAATAAATATAAAGAGGTTTCTATCCTGGAAAATTTTCAATGAAGTGTTCATTAGTGCTCTACTTTCCCCCTCTCATTACAATCAAGAGTCTTAAAGATGAAGGAAATAAACTATCACATATGTAAATTATCACCATGCAATGCACTAAGTGTTTTGCTAGCATTGAATAACTAATTTACAAAACATCCCCCACTTGAAGGTAGGTTTTATAGTTTGCATTTTACAAAGGAGTTATAAGCACAGGTAAGGTAAATGAGACTCAGCTCCAAATGAATGAATTAAAACCATGTACATCTAACTTCAAACATCTTTCTGAAATTTTGTAATGTTAATTTTAAAAAAAGGAAATTAAGGTTTTACTACCTTCTTCTATGCTTGAATAATCTAAAACCATTAATAAATAATAAGTAAATGTAAGAATATACTACATTTATGTTACAATGTATATAATTTTATTGTTTTTAAAAATATATTATATGGTCCATCCTTAATTTTAGGGAAGAACATTGCTATTCAACCGCATGATGAATATCCAAAACATAGTTACAGAGTGTACTCAATGTGATAAGTCCTTGAAAGGATCATAATTTGATTATTCTGCAAAGATAAAGTGAAGTAAATATGATTATCTATAATAAGTTTAACCAATGATGAGTGTATGCTCATACAGAATGTCCTGACATAATGCAAGATAAGATTTTAAAAAGCACAAATAAATCTAAGATTGTGATAGTATCAAAAATTCAGTTGATAAAAAAGTTTTACTTATTTGTAGACTCTGCCTGATTTTGCACAGTAAAGTATTAGATGATTTTTTATCCCAGTAAGTTTAATTTTTAAGATACATTTTAAAAGGTAAGGGTTATTAAACTATGGCATTTAATATATATAGTATATCTCAATTTAAAGATTATTAGACATTATCTGACAGGTATAAATGAGATCTAAATATAGTATATATGTGTCTAATATATTTTATTTAGGTAATATATACATGTTTAGGATACATATAAATTCATATAGACATATATATATATAATTTAGCTTATATACCTTAATATGTTTATTGGCAATTGATACCAAGCATTGGTATCTGCTAGTGTTTGTTATACGTATACAAAGGTAAGAAAAAACTTTTTCAAGTAAATATTTTTGTTTGCACTCTCATATGTCGTAGCACATCAATAACAAATTAAGTCTAGGAATATTAGCATTAGTTCAAGTTTTTTTTTTTTTTCTTAATTTAATTATTGTAGATATACAGGTTCATAAGGCAATTGATGAGACAAAGTATATTTTTAATATTACCTTACAATAAAACTTTTTATAGAATATTTTAAATTTTTAAAAATTATTTTAAGGATTACTGGGATGTAAGCTTCTGACCAAGATGAGCTTACAGGGACCAATTTTACCCTTCTGCTAGAAACATCCTCAAAACAGACCACTTTATAAAATATTAGACGATAGACATTGAAAGAGAGTGATTCCTGGGTGATGAAAACCAAATGAAGTGAGTCATCCTTTTTCTCCAGATTCAAGTCTTGGGAGAGTTTCTAGGCTGTGATGTAGTGAGACTAAACCAAGGCAGAGTGCCTAAGCTGAGAAGACAATACTGCAAGTTTGGGGAGACAGAGTGGGCTAGAGTTTGCAGATCAGAATACTGGCAAGGAGAGAGCTGGATAGAAAAAGAACTCTAGAGTTTGCAGAGGGTCCTTTTCAACACAGTACTCTGGTGTTGAGTACTGATCCACAGATAAATGTGAGTACCTAACCAAGGCTGGGGATATGAGCACCAGGAAGTAGTAGAGGACTCATGTACAGCTGGGAAGAGTACCTGTTGCCTCCAGCCAAACTAGATACCTCATGTGATATTGTGATTTACAAGAAATATTTATATATGGTCTTCATGCTCATTTCTGGCATTGAGTGCCTAAAAATCCCTTGAAATTTCCTAAGTGATGAGAGTGATAGAGTTGTCTTTTTTTATATTAATGAGGTGACTTTTGAAGAGCACCTAAGGACTGGGCTGGTTGCCTCTGGAGCCAACCATGTGATTAGAGGGTTGGAACTTCCAGTCCCACCCCCCAACCTCTGGGGAGGGGAGAGAGGCTCATAGGTTGACTCAATCACTAATGGTCAACGAATTAATTAACCCTGCCTATTTAATGAAGCTTCCATAAAACCCTAAAAAGATGGGGTCCAGAGAGTTTCTGGGTTGGTGAACATGTAGGGGTGCTGGAAGGGTGGCATGCCCAGAGAGAGCATGAAAGCTCAGCGCCTTTTCTCCATACCTTGCCCTATACATCTCTTCCATCTGGCAGTTCCTGATTTATATCTTTTTATAATAAACTGGAAACTTAGTGAGTAAAATCTTTCTCTGAGTTCTGTAAACTTCTCCAGCAGATTAATCAAACCAAAGCGGGGTGTCCTGGGAACCTCTGATTTATAGCCAGTTGGTCAGAAGCACAGGGCTTTTAACTGGTATCTGAGGTGAGAGTGGAGGACAGTGCTGTAGGACTGAACCCTTAACCTGAACCTGTGGTGTCTGATGCTCTCTCCAGGTAAATAGTGTCATAAATGAGATGAATTGTAGGACACCCAGCTAAAGTCTCAAGAATTACTCCCTCATGTGGAAAAGCCCCCTAAACTCCCTCCTGCCAGCATACATATTGGAACTGGGTCCAGGGGTCCAAAAATACCTCAAGATTCATAAGGCTTTTGGGAGAGTACACAGAAGGATCTTACCTCAGTAATGGAGAATAATGATTGGCATTGACAACTGAATGTTGAGTTAGAAATGCAGAAGCTCAGGCCACATCCCAGATTTACTGAAACATTACTCATTTTTGACAAGTCCTACAGGTGACTGGTATAAATGTTAAAGTTTGGAAAGCACAGAGTTATGCAATATTACCTTTGATTCAGTAGATGGTGAAGTCCATTAGGGTGACATGCCTAACATATTCGCTTTTATCTTATGCATTAATTAGCTAATTCACTCAACAAATCAACTGAAATTAGTATCACATTTAACATTTGTTTTAAAGGGATATGGGGCAGAGTATGAGAGAGAAAGGGGGTATAAGAGATTGTTTACCAGTAACAAATGCATTAAGCCATGAGAGAATAAAATTATGGGTGATAACAAATAACAATGGAACTTTGGCTTAGAGTTAAGGTGAGAATTGATCCTTTTTGATGACCACAGATTATTTCCTCAGTTAGATGTCTTTGTTCAATCTTGGAAACTTGGATCATTTTTTATATTCAGCATCTAGCTGTTTAGTAAAATTCCTGCATTATAGGAAGTGCTTAGTAAATACTTGCTATGTGAAGGAATAACAAGGTTTTATACTTAGTATCATTTCAGATTTATTGCTGCATGAACCCACCATAATTTTGATCAATTATTACAAATCAATTTAAATTATTTAATAAGAAATATTGCATTGATTGAGACGACTAGTAATTGGAAATTTTTAATCTCATAAACTCTACTAGTTAGAGATAAGCTTTGCTGACACTTTCATATACTAAGATAAAAGATGAAAGCATATTACTTCAGGATCTATGATGTAGTTAACATTTATAAGATATGATACAATTTTCATTCATAATAAACTTCTGAAAATTGTGCTTCTTATTAATGCTTGTAACAATAGTCTACTACAATTTTCTAAGATTAACATACATAGTTAATACAATTAAAAAAACTATATCCTGTTTTAATTTTGATTGCCTTAAGGATTAGGTTATATTAGATAATACACAGCATAAATCTCACCTTGAAATTTTGCATCTCCTGTTTTAGTTATTTTGGAAGTATAATAACTATTTCTTTACATAAAACAATATTATCTAACCCTTGCAAGGCAAGTAGCATATTATATACGGAACAGAAGCAATTCCAGGCACATGGTTAGTTGCCCAACAAGTATTTATTGAATGAGTGAATGCATTCAGTTTAAATTAGTAAATGTATAATCCATGAAAATAATGTATAAAGGAAGAAAACACAATAATCAACTTCTGTGTATGGGTCCACAAGATTTTAAGTGAATAAATTCATATGATGGCATATTTCATAAATGATAATTTTTTACTGCCACTTATTTGATGTTAATCAGTATCTCAGCTATGACTACAAAATCTATTACATTTACTAATTCAGAGTTAATATTTAAATAAGTTTATACTAAATTTTTGACAAAATTATCAGCCTAGGACTTTGTTTTTAATTGAAATTTTGTCCCTTATATATTATGTTGCAATTTTCTCAACTACCAGTAAGATACTTTATGACTTATAGCCATTAATTAACAACATATCAGTGAATTCTCTCCTAGACCCCATTCTGAGTACGTGGCTGGTAGTACACAATGTACAATCAGAATATGGAAAAAACACTGGCGTACTTCTTTCTCATTTTCTAAAATATCCTAAAACTAAGTCTTAATGCCTGATTAGAATTTAGATAGAAATTTAAAATCTTGTATTTTATTACATGTGTTTTATCACACATGTATTTTATTACTCATGTATTGTCTTGCATGTATATTGCACATACAAAGTTCATGGAAAATTTAACTTAGTACTCAGAGACTTAAGAAAGAAAGAAAAGGCATATTCCAATGGGAGGCGAGGAATACACTTTATTGAGTGTTTTGTCCATAGAGGTTTCTGTTTAGATCAATACAGTCTCTGCCAAATGCATTTTTTTTACTAGCAAAATTATAAAGATTTCTTTTCTTTTGTTTTCTTTTTTTCTATAAGACAGCAACCCTTCCTTCATTGGTTAAGTGAAATGTTGTTACCTATTATCACTGCAGTTATTTTAAAAATTTGTTCTGTTAATGTTTTCAATTATGCAAGTTTTTTTTAATCATCTTGTGTTTTCCACCCCCAATTCATTTTACTTTTTCAGTCAGTATGGCTAATGGTCAAATTTACTGAAAAGTAACTAGTGGATAACTGATCCCTAAGATAGCCACAACCAAAAATAATGTTTATAATGTTTAATAGATGAGATAGCTATTCAAGGTACTGTCTATTATGAAAAGAAAATAAAAATGGAGTCAGTATTGGTAAGAGAGCTCTCTAAAATGGAACTGCCAGGCCACTGAGGAAGTGACTTATGCAGGTCTCAGCCTGGATGTAATCTGAACTTTGACCACTTATTGTCTTAACTCAGGCTTCCAGAACATCTGCCCAATGTTCTAGAAACTAAAGATGCTTATCAGACCTTTACCCTAAAATAACTCACAGCATAGCCCTTAAGGACAAACATGTTCTTTATTGCATCAGTCAGTCATAATTCTTGCTAGACAACTTTAACAACAATGAGGCTTTTGCCTTTATAAACCCTTGACTCCTTCTATTCCTTGGAACACTCTTTCAGTTTTATCTGAATCTGTGTCTCCCAAATTTCAATGCCAAAGATTCCAAATAAACTCTTTTCTTATTCGCATCCTTCTGTGTTTCTTTGTCGACATTACAATATTGTTATATAACAAGAAATATATATTTGGTCTTCATCATGTCCCTAGTTCTTGGCAAAGAGCTCCTAAAACCCTTGTAATTTTGAGCGATAGAGATGAAGGGAGCATCTTTTGTTATTCGTAATAAGCCCCTTTCAAACTTACCTGAGTATGTGCTAATGAAGTGACTCTCTATGGACCCCAAGATAGCTTCAGGATGGGGGATGGTTGCCAGAGGAATGAATCAAGTGATTAGAACTTTCAGCCCCACCCCCTGGCCTCCAATGAAGAGAACGGGGCAGGAGACTCATATTCAATCATGCCTACACAATGGAACCTCCATAAATACCCTAAAAGATTGGGTTCAAGCAGCTTCCAGAAGAGTGACACACTCTACTGAGACAGAAGCTCCTATCTCAAGACGCTTCCAGGCTCTCCCTACATACATCTTCCTCTGGCAGTCCATTTGTATACTTTATAATATTGTTTATAATAAACTGGTAGTAGGAAGTAAATTTTCCCTGAGTTCAGGGAGCTTTTCTAGCAAACCCTGAGGAGGGAGTTTTGGCAATGCCTGATTTATAGCCAACAGATGGGAAGAATGAGAAGCTTGAGACTTGTGATTGGCACCTGAAGTGGGGATGGCCTTGTACAACTGAGCCCTTAACCTGTGGGATCTGTTCTGACTCTGGGTAGTTAGCATCAGGATTGAATTGACTTGTAAGACACCCAGTTGGTGTCTGCAGAGAGTTGGAGAACTGCTTGGTGAGGAAAACCTACATGTTTGGTGTCAGAAGTGTTACAGGTGCAAAGAGATCTTACTGCCCCAAAGTTTATTGGCTCTAAATCACTATTACATAGATGTCATAAACAAGTCTTGATTTGCAGTAGGACTAGCAGAGACTTATCATTCAAATAGGCATAACAGATGGGGTGTCAAGCTAAGAAATTATTGAGCATTACTGAGTGCTCAGCACTCTGGTATGTGTTTACCATATATCATCTGTTTTGTCCTTGAAACAACTATTTGGGAGATATTTTATGCATAAAAAATCTTTAGTAAGTAACTCATGCAAGCCACTAGCAATTTGAAAAGAGAGACAGACAAAGCCAATGCAGGAAAAAATTTAAAGGATTTATAGTTATGGAACCTAAGATGAGTTCTACATGAGGAAATAAGTCCACAGAGGGGTGATAGCGAGTAAGAGTGTTGGGCTGAATATAAACATCATTAGCAAAAAAAGATAAGCTCAAACAAACAAACAAATAAATAATGAATACATATGTAGGTAAGCACTGCATTTTGCAAACACAACTATTAACTCATTTAATCACTATAACAACCCAAAGAGGCAGGCACTTTTATTAACATCATAATGTTTCAGGAGAGGAAATATAGATACACAAGATAATTAAGCAAATAATTCAAAGTCAGATAGGTAGTAAGTGGTTCAAATATTGTCAGTCTTTTTACAGAGTGCAAACTTCCAAGCCCCAAGTTATTAGCAGCAGAATTTTGAGTTAAGCTCCCCTGGAGATTATAGGATACCTTGCAGAATAGAGGCATCCTATTTAAATCCAAGTGTTTCAACAGCTCAAGATGAAGGGGTAGGACATTCAGTCTTCAGAGGAATCAGGTACCAAAAGAAAATTTGAGTGTAAGATGTACTAGTAAAACAAAGGTTAACTTCCTAGCAACAAAAGTAAGGGTCATAGGGTAAAAAAGTATGAATCTTATGAGAACCTAATATACTAGGATAAGAGAAACAGCCACTCTGGTCAGAGATGAGTTATTAATTTATTGACAAAGAGACATAATTAATGTATATAATAAAAGAGACAAAATTTGTCCAGAGAGCACTCAAGCTTACTGCTATGGTAAGAAGCATGGAATCCAAGCAGAACATGACAAAAAGATAATCACCGATACAGACCATAATGAATGAAGCCTAGTAAGTTCTCCAGCTTTTTCTAATAAAATAATCTTAACACTTTCTTATACATTTGGGGCTTGCTTTCTTTTTAAATTCACACATTTTACACAATTTTACATTTATGGCAAACTTCTCTAAATTGAGAAAGCAGGTATCAATCTGTATATCTATTTCAAACATGCACAGAATTTGCAATAGCTGTTTTACTAAAAGGGTAAACCCCAAGATAATCCTCACAGCATTTTAGTGAACATGTTCCATGTAAAACTACTCAGATGACTTTGATCCCTAGATAAGATTGAGTCAGGCTACTGCACAAATTAGATATCATTAGAGTATCAAAATGGTTTGATTATTTTCCAGCATGTATGTGACTTTTTACATACATATGACCCAGAATATGAAGCAAAATGTCAGTGAAGTCCAGGTGAAGCCAAATAAACAAGTTGTAGATTCAGTTCATACATCATTGATCAATGAATGTTCTCAATTTTCACACAGCCCAGGATCCTGATAACGTTCCTGTTGAGTGCATAGCATAAATTTTAAATGACCCAGGGCTCACCATGAGGAGAATTGCTAAAAAAAGCGCTCTCAGTGATCTAAAATATTCTGAACCACAACTCCACATAATGGAAGAAACTTTCATTGTAATTCTCAAGAGTCACCTAAAATAAATAGAAACATATTTTACATATGAACCTTCTAAAGCTCAACTTCCAAATAAATGTTATGATAATGTAAGTAACAAAATTTAATCTTTACAGTTGATTACTTATGCAGTTTGAAACTCTATTAATTGCTAATTAAAATGAGAATAACTGAAAACTCCAATTACCCCAATTTCTGTTATATTCTTATTATGAGTTTAGAACAGAGGTAATCTATTAAAAAATGTAACACTGGTCTGTGCCATCTTATTAACTCGTGAACATTTGGAGCAAAGACTCTGCGTCCACTAACATCCAAATAGGCTGACCTATTGTAGATCATTGACAAGATGCTATTGGGATTCTGTCTTCCTGCGCCTATCTACCCCCAGATCTTCTCCTTTATGTGATTCCCAGCCTATATTCTCCTGGAGTTAGAGAGGTGACATTTTCCATGCCTTTCCACCCCGTTTTTCCCTGTATCTGACAAAAGTAGAAGCTTCTTTTTTTGTATGTCCAAACTAGAAGTGACTTTCATTTCCTAGCATACCTTTAACCTCTTTGTTCTTCCTGTCCTTTAATTAAAATCCCTTCTCCTCTTTCTGTTCCAAACCTTTGGGACTCCTACTCTGGAACTCTTATTCCATGGTCGGCAACCTCCTCTATATGCATAAAGTCTTCTGTGGAGGTGAACTTCTGTGGTCTCTCACCCCATATATATCAGAGTCTTTGTTCCTGATCACCAGTTCCTTGCCATTGAAGCTCTACCATATTTTTTAAAAATCCTACTTATTTAAGACTCACAAAACTTGAATATAAGACTTGCTTCCTTCTTATTGTATAAGTAGCATTGTTCCATTCTTTTGGTATACTGAGCTATCAACACTCCACCTCATTTATTTAAGACATTGGCACCTGACTCATTCTTAATTTTCATGGTTACTCCTTCCATCCATCAATATGATTCCATCATCCTCATACCTGACTCACCCAACATTCTGGTCTTTCAGTTCTCTGGTAGTCTCTTCCTTTGATTATTTTCTATGCCATCTTTCTGGTAAAAAGTCCTGTGTTTATACATTGGAACTTACTAACAGCCAAGGTTCATTCCCCTCTGAAATTAATAATTTAAATGATAGTTTCTAAAACAAGATAATCCTCTCCTCCCAGCTACCCTCAACACAACTTTACTCTAACTTCATCAAGAATTACAGCTTGATTTCTTTCTTTTTTTATTATTTATTTATGTCTCCCCACCCGTTACCACTGTTTTGTTTTCACTTTTAGAACAGCAAGTATCTGTGATCTGTTGTTTTTATTATTATCTTTGCAACAACCTATTATTTTTTCCTAATCTCCTTATCAGTAAAAGACACCACCACCTACTCAATCATTTGTCCAAATGATTGTAAGTGATCCTGAACATTTCATTCCCTTGGCCACTCATGTCCTGTGAATTATCAAGTCCTATGATTCTGTTTTGTAAATTACCATGAATTGGTATATTTTTCCCTATTTGCATTCCCATCCCAGTGTTCTGAGCCATCATCAACTCCCACCTCAACAAAATGAACCACACAGTGAAGGTACAATGTACAAAATGAATAAAACACAGTTCAATACTTTGGGTTATAGTAGGGCTCTTTTTCACTTCCATTTGATTCTCATGTTTACTTTGTAGCTTTATTTTCATACTAATGTAGGAATTGAGGGAATGCATATTTTATGTCATTGATGATCCATACATGGTGATAGTATTATACTGATTATATATTGTGAAATAACTGCAAGGTAAAATTAGTTGCTTCACTGCATCACTTTTTTAAATTCTAAGCTTTTTGTCACACTGTAGCAAGAGTGATCTTTTTCTTCTTAATTAATAGACTTTAATTTTAAGAGCAGTTTTAGGTTCACAGAAAACTTGAGTGGAAAATACAGAGTCCACATATGACCCTTCTCGAGTTGGCATGCACAGTTCCCCCATTATTAACATTTTGTATTAATGTTATATATTTATTACAACTGCTGAAGCAATATTGATGTTTTATTATTAAAGTCTATTGTTTACAATAGAGTTCACTCTTTGTGCTGTACAGTCTATTGGTTTTGACAAATGTGTAATAGCATGATTCCACCATTACAATATCACGCAGAATAGTTCTGTTGCCCTAAAAATCCCCCATGCCACCTATTCATCCCTCCATTCTTCCCCCTAGACCCCTGGCAGCCACTGGTCTCTTTACTCTCCTCTCCTTTGACCTTTTCAAAATGTCATATAACTGGGATCACACAATACAGAGCCTTTTCAGATTGGCTTCTTTCACTTAACAATATACACTAAAGTTTCCTCCGCGTCTCTTCACAACATGATCATTTAAAAATAAAAATCACATCATGTCACTATCCTGCTTAAAATGTCTTGATGCTTTCCTATTGTTCTAAAATGAAGTCTAAAATTCTTAATGAAGTCTAAGACTCCATTACTCAAAGAATGTTTTGTAGGGAAGAAAATACATCTTCACCTAAGAGTTTATTGTAAATATAGATTATCAGGTGACACCCTGGTAATACTGAATTATTATTGACATATGACAAGATCCCTAGGTGACTCAGATGCTCATTGAAATCTGAAAGCACTGGTGTTAACGGCCCTCAATGATTTTTGCTCTTTACCTTTTTTCTAGCCTGACTGTGGATCACCTTTCCATCCAATAGCCCTTTAATAACAAAGAATTCCAATGTGCTAAAAATAAAGGTCTTTATTTTTTCCCAGATGAATAAAAGTTATAAAGGATTTTTGTTTTAATAATAATGATGAAGATAATAAAATAGTCATTAGATAAAAGTTCTGTTCTTAAAGTCATATACATGATCTTAGTGGCAAAGTACTTTGAGTTTTATTTTTAGTTTTATTTTTATTCTGGTACGCGGGCCTCACACTGTTGTGGCCTCTCCCTGTTGTGGCCTCTCGCGTTGCGGAGCACAGGCTCCGGATGCGCAGGCTCAGCGGCCATGGCTCACGGGCCCAGCCGCTCGCAGCACGTGGGATCTTCCCGGATCGGAGCACGAACCCGTGTCCCCTGCATCGGCAGGCGGACTCTCAACCATTGCGCCACCAGGGAAGCCCTGAGTTGTATTCTTTTAAAGTACTTGAATGTTTTAACTATTTTTATTCTGTAATAAAAATCTATGCAAAGTATAAGTATTTAATGAAAATTTTCACTTTTGTTCCCCTTTTCTTTCAAAGTAATTTAAAATATTTGAATCTATATAGGCATTTAGTCTTAGATTAACATGTATTTGTCATTATACTTACTCCATATTTCCTTGATGAAGAACAGAGCTATTCCAGCTGGAAAAATAGAAAGCCATATGTGTTTCAATAAGAACAGAAAGGCATAATAACTTAGTCACCTTAAAGTTCCCTTGGCTAACTTCTATCCTCCTATCAGTTAGCAGCTTAAACATAATTTCCTCAGGGAAACCTACTTTGGACTCATCAGCCAATGTTAGATCTTTTCATTATGTCCTTCATTGCACCGTAGTATCCTTTGTAATGTAAGACTTGATATTATTTTTGTATATGTCAGTGTCCCTGCTAGATTGTAAATCCCATTGGGAATGTAGGATAGAGACTATGTCTGCCATTTTCTGCAGCATCCTTAGGACCTAGGACACAGCTTAAATCACAGACAATGCAATTGATAAATATTTTCTTGGTAAATGTACATGCAATGACTGTGTGTTGTCAGTGAATATTCTTCCCTAATCCCTATGACTTTAACATGAATATCCACTGTCTTTTATAAAGAACATTGATTTCCAGAGTCAAATACTTTCCATTCCATTTAAAGGAAGAGCCTAAAATGTGTATCTTCCTAAAAAGATTATAAAATATAATTGCAATTCTATTTTTCTTTGTACTTAGCCTAAAACATGAATGTTCCTCCTTTTGCCAAAGTTGAATATAAGCCACAAATTATTTTAAACTTCACTTACAAAACAGGTATATTCTTAGCAGGCATATTGATCATTTTTAGTCCTTCTCTTTTTGTATAATCTTTTTTGAAACAAAGGCTGAGGTTTTTTGACCGTTATTTTTTGTTTTGTTTGATTGTTTGCCATTGTATAAGAAGCATTCAGCAGTTGCTCAATAAAAATTAATTTCATTTTCCCTATATCTCAAAGCTCCTTTTAGAATTTATTTTATAAGCTTTATAACAGCTCTTGTTTCTAAAGAAAAGTCTGTCCTTTTTCTTCTATATAAGCCTGCTGGAATGAAATGGCAGGTTCAATATCACACAATAAAACAAAGATGAAATAAAATGTAGGTCCCCTTAATCCTCACTCACTATTCATATCATGGCACTAAATTTCTTTGTGGAATAAAAATGGGAAACTGTATTCTAACTTGCAAGCCAACAATAACCAAGATCATAACAGGATGCACCGTGCCAAAGGAAAAAACACCTGGTGCATCAGCAATAAAGACAGGATAGATCCCTGAAATACTGCCTTCCTTGGGATTCAGAATTTATATTCAAAACATTGCAGTTGCTGTGAGACACCACAATAACACTTCTACAGCACAGTTTCAAAGGTCTAATAAATTAGATTCTTCCTTGACTCAGTCAAAAATACTGTGTTCAGCAGTTTTAACAATGGAAGCTTCATCTAATTAAATTAAGTGCTGTAGAGGCTCCTGCCAGCAGAACTACCTCAAGCTGATAGACTCAGGTTTGCAGTATTGCTAATCTGGCACGGAGCCACCAGGATGATCAGACACTGAGCCAACAATTTGATCTCAAGTGACTGAAAGGCAAGGAAGGGGCAATTTTCCTTTTAATGGTACAGCAGTTCTAACATGAAAATTTATATCTCACCATTACCATGTATCTAGAACATTTTTGGAAGACCCACTTATTATTAAGTTAGAAATTTAATTACAAAAAATACTGTGAGCTCATTACTATTTTAATATGACAGCTAATTTTCCTCCAAAACCGTCTACACTGAAAATGGCAAATTTTGCTCGAAAATACTGTTTTTTAATACTGAGATTTCTCATAATATATGGAAGATTTAGTACTTTTCCCTTTGTGGGCTTGCCCTCTTTCTTGTGCTTTTTTACGTTACTGTGTTTGTTTGTTTTGATAGTATAAAAAATGAAATGCACACTAAAGCTTGCCCCTATGACAATTTTTAATTAGAAAATTAATTATTGTAATTTTTTAAATCCAAAGGAACATTATATTTTTACAATTTTAGGGCACTGAATTTTTTGTAATTTTACTTACTACAACTCATAATATAAAATTGTCATAAGTTAATTGCTATCAGAGTATTGATTTGATTCATAATTTAATTAAGACTGATTATTGGGTAATTTTGCAATCATAAATAACTACATTATTGTATTCACTCATTTTAGTAAAGACTTTACTAAACTGCTGGAGTATATAAATGAAAGTAAAAGAAAGGCATAGTGCATATCAGCATGAGCAGGGTTATAGATAATTTTTGGTCCTTCCTTTTAGATGTAGTATCTTTTCAAGACGCACCTTTGAGAGTTTCACTCTTTTAAGAAGTAGTGAATAAGAATATTAAACAGTAAATATGTGTCAATAAAGGAAAGTGGAGTAAGAGCTAATTATCACTGCAGAAGAATTAGGATTATGATGTCTTCCTGTGGCTTTTGAAACACACAGAAGAATGTGAGGTTTGTAGTGGAGTTGGGAGGGACCACACAATCTTGGAAAAGTAGTAACGGAAGGGTATATCAAAAGTATGGAGGACTTTAAATGTCAAGGCAAAACACTGTATCTTTAAACATAGGGCTAGCTCTCATTTAAACCCTGAGATTCCAGTGACTATGTAAAAATATTTTGATGTTGCTATATAGTAACTACTTTAAGAAAATGGATGCTTTACTATAGCATTCTAATAAGTGGCTAATAGGAATATTGGGCTGAAAATGTCAAATATCAATTATTTTAAGGGACAGAAGCAGATAGTGTGCAGTAATCTTCAAAATGTTTAATACAAAATGCATTTTAACAAGATTTACAGGTGATTGGTATGAAAGTTCAAGTTTGGAAAGCACAAGATTAAGCAATGTTTCCTTTGATTTAGTAGTCTGTGAAGTCCATTAGGTTAACACTCCTAACATATTCACTTTTATATCTATATATTAATTACTTACTTAATTCATTCAACTCATCACCTGAAATTAGTATTACATCCATCAGGTGTTCCCAGGGGATACAGGCCAGAGTTTGAGAGAAACAAATCAGGGGGTGGGTGTGGGAGGTTGTTTAACAATAACAAATGCACTGACATTCTACCTCTAATCACAGTTTAACACTTCATTATCCCATTTTATTGAGGCAGGTTATATAATTATATCATTTATATGCTCCATTCTATTGAGCTGAGTCATTAGAATGACTTTTAGTTTAATATGTTATCCCTTTCAAATAGCATAATTTTAAATGAGTCTTCAAATATTTACTTAGGATGATAATGAAAATTTCCAGTCTATGCCGTTTGATGATTATCAGTTACTATTAACAGCTGCTAGAATGCCATATATTATATCGTCGAAATTTTTAGAAATATCTCGCCAGGGTTTACGTGTTTAAAACTGGGTCCATGGCCAAGATTACCATTTAGGTACCCCAGGTATTCAAGAAAATATCTACTCACTAATACTTTCCTGAATATAAAGTATTATTAATTCGGTTAATTCTTATAATGGTGTGAGCATAAAAATCTTTTAAATTTCTTTTTGGATCAACCACAAATTATCAAGTATAAAGAGAACTCTTCATATAATCAGGATCCAGTGTTGATAAAAACTAAAATCTGTATTTAATTTTACAATAGAAAACTCTATCAGACACATGTAATATTGTTTATAAAATTCTCTTGGTCCAAGTCTTGTTTGAGCCACTTGCAGAAAAGCAGTGTCAAGCAAGCTTTGACCAGTTAACAAAGAGGCAGGTCTTGTCTAAAGCAGATTAAATCTTCCTTCAAGCTCCAAGTTTCCTATGACTCTGTAGTGTGGGACACCAAGGGAACCAACTCAGCATTCTTGTATATACAACTCAAATGGCTCAGGGATTAAGTTCGAGGGGCTACCTTTATTCAATGGGGGGATTGAAGTCAAGAGATAACTGCACGTTTCACAAAACTTCTCACATTGTCTAGTCACATCAAGCACCAGTCCCATGTAGCAGCTGCAAACTGGATAACACATCCGCCTATCTTGCCTTCCTCTTTTCTGGTTTTACTTTCCCACGTTTGCCACTCTTGTTCCTTTGGACCGCTTTCCAAGTAAACTATCTGTACAAAACCCTTTTTCCTGGGCTCAGCTTTTAGTGAAAAAGAATATATGTACATGAAAAAGTTCATGTTCAAGTGCTCACTTCTTATGAGCTTTTTCTGTCTCAAGTATTTGCTTTTATATGGAAAAAATGAAAACACCATCTCTGTCAAAAAGACTTGAAGTTCCCCATAAGGATTATATAATTTCTGGAGCTATACCCATGGAGTTTTACTGTCTGTGCTGTTTTCTTGCTCAAGTGTTGAGTTTTCCTGGGTTTGACTCTCTTTTGACAGTTCATCTGATAACTGTGAAAGGAATCTTGTGGATGTCATGAAAGGGGCTTCTCTTTCATTAACAAATTTAAACCTTCTCACTTTCAGACCTATTCATATATAGTAGACATCAGTAGCAGGAATCAATAAACCCCTCAATCAAACTATGCAATAACATCATATCATTAGACAGATGTAATGATCTGATCATAATATGACTTGGATTTAACTTTTTCTAGAGTCAAAAGTCTACGTAAAGTCACAAAGAGGACAATATGCTCTCCAACTTTCACAATGTTAGAACTGTGATGCTTGCTTCAGCCACTAAAAGATGCATTTTGAAGGTACATTACTAAAAGTGCCCCTTCAACCTATGAGTTGTGCAGTTATTATTATCCCATGAGGAGCTGTCTATAGAAAATATTGATAAGATCACATAAAATTATGGCTGATAAATATTCCTTAAGTGGATAATATAAGAATCTGGCACACTGAAGAGCGTATAATTGACCTGTTAAGGTTGTTTTCATGGTAGGTAAAACACCTGCATACAAAATATAGTTTTGTATCCCGGGCAAGGAAAGAATTTGAGTCCTGTTTTGAATTGATACCCTATGCTCAGACTGAGAAAAAACATATATATTAAATGTCCATTTTATCTTTTCGTCGATGCAGGGTCAAAATAATTAAGTTATTTATAAAATTCTCTGTTAAAATTGTATTTACCCTAACTACTTCCAGAATTAAGACTATCACTAAATTTTACCTGAGAAAATCAGAGTCGTCCAAAAAAGAAGGAATTATCTCTTGCATTTTAAAACCCCACAGACCTTTAGGGATTTAACTGGTTGATGCACAATGAACTACAAAGAAGGAAAGAAAAGAGCTAAGTTTAGTTTTTATAGAATATTTTTACCTACTGAATCTTGAGTGTTTGATAAATCTAATTTATCGCTTGCTGAGACTAGCTATATATCTGTTTAAAATAAATTAGATTCTGTTTATCTCTATATCTATACACCACTGATATGTTCAAGGAGGATATATAGATAGGAATTAAATAGACACATTTAATGAGGTACTCTAATAGTGACTGTGAATGATTTCTTAAATGGAAAGTACACATCTGAACAGAATGCTTTATTTTTATTGAGATCAGCTATACCATTTTGTAAATTTAATTCTTATTTATGGCTTATATGTATAATACATTCACATATTTTTTGTCTCTGGAGACAACCAATGTTAACATGTTCTTGTATATCTTCCATATACAATCTATGCACACACAAAAAGCTATCTTTGCTTGGTTTTTGGATGTTTCTTGTAATAATTTAAAGGCATAAAAGTTGATCCAATGGCAATTTTTGAAACATAACCGTACAAAAGTTTCTATCTTTAATATGTTTTATTTGTTACCCTGAGCAGTAAGAAAAACTAGTAATATCCTCTTTCTCCCTTTTTACCACCAAATTTTATTGATTTGTTTTTTGTTCATAATGTTGACATTTGGGTAATTTTAGTTTCTTCAAAAAATTTTCAGCTGCATGATGCAACACAGGTTCATTTCTCACATACATAAGGATTGATGGGATTTGGAAAGGCTCCTTCCATCTGGTAGTGAAACCATCTGGAATTTGTGGCCTCCAAGGACACCACAGCAGCTGAAGAGAAAGATGGAAGAAGATACTAGCTCTTAAGAGCCCAGAAGTGACACATGCTACCTCTGCTCACAAGTCTCAAAATTAACTGCAAAACAGGCAGAGAAAAGTAGAGGAGAGCAGACAATGTTAATGAACACAAACTGTCTCTGCAGCATGGCTAATATGTTAAACGTACTAAACATTGTATTATTTAATGTATCAACTTTAAACAGCATCATTTGATGGCGAAATTAAATGCACAGAACATAAATACACTGCCGAATAATCATCACCGATCAACCACACACGTTACTCGCACAGATAAAGACATAAGACATTCTTAGCTCCCCAGAACTCCCTTGGTGTTCACTGTCAATCACCATTCCCTCCTTCCTGCCTAAAGGCACCAATATTCTAAGGTCAGATGCTATATTTGAGCTTTGCTTATTTTGAAACTTATCTAAACAGAATCACCCAGTTTGTGTATTTCTGTGAATGACTTGTTGTTCAACATTATGTATGTGAGATGTATCCAAGTTTCTATGTCAAGCAGAGGGATCATGTCATGAGCAGTGCAGATATCAGATAGGATTTACTGGGGTAAAGCTTACAATCAGATAGGCAGTAGAGCACATGCAGTCTTGTGAACTCGTTTTTGGCGGCACAGGCAGAAAGGCTATTAAGAATGGAGCTGGGGCTTCCCTGGTGGCGCAGTGCTTGAGAGTCCGCCTGCCGATGCAGGAGACGCGGGTTCGTGCCCCGTTTCGGGAGGATCCCACGTGCCGCGGAGCGGCTGGGCCCGTGAGCCATGGCCGCTGAGCCTGCGCGTCCGGAGCCTGTGCTCCGCAAATGGGAGAGGCCACAACAGTGAGAGGCCCGCATAACGCAAGAAAAAAAAAAAAAAAAAAAAAAAAAAAAAAAAAGAATGGAGCTGTTCTGGGCATTCTTGTACATGTCTCTTGGTACAAATCTGTACATTTTTCTTGGGTATCTATTAGGGGGATTTCTGGGTCTTAAATGTGTATGCACACCTTTAGTAGATAATGCTTAAAACTTGAGGGTTAAAATGAATGGGAAAAAGAGGATATATACTAATTGCCTTATATATACTAATTTCCTTATTACTTAGGGTAATAAATAAAAAGATATTAAAACAGATACATTTACTTAATTATATTTTAAAAGTTGTTGCTGGCTTAAGAAATATGTTTTTAGGGTTTTACACTTACATTTGCAGTGTCAATGTTCCTTTTCCACTATATCCTCACCAACACTGGGTATTTTGAGATTTCGATTTCTTCATTGCTATTCTAGTAGAAGCAAAGTGGTATTCTACTGTAGTTTTAACTTCAATTTTCCTGATTGGCAATGAGGTTGAGTACCTTTTCATACATATCTCATTTCTTTTTTTTTTTTTTCAGAAATCACAACAGTACGTTGAACTGACCCAAAGGGCCCCATCCACAAGATGTACTGATATTCTCAGTGGTCATGAAGTTCCCTCTACTCTTCCTCAGCATATCTCTTTTTTTTTTTTTTTTTTTTAGTTTTTTTTTTTTAACATCTTTATTAGAGTATAATTGCTTTACATTGTTGTTAGTTTCTGCTCTATAACAAAGTGAATCAGCTACACGTATACATGTATCCTCATATCCCCTCTCACTTGCGTCTCCCTCCCACCCTCCATATCCCACCCCTCTAAGTGGTCACAAAGCACCAAGCTCTTCTCCCTGTGCTGTGCAGCTGCTTCCCACTAGCTATCTACATTCCCACCAACAGTGCAAGAGTGTTCCCTTTTCTCCACACCCTATCCAGCATTTATTGTTTGTAGATTTTTTGTTGATGGCCATTCTGACCTGTGTGAGATATCTCATTGTAGTTTTATTTTTTTGCGGTACGCGGTCCTCAAGTGTATATATGTCCATGCCACTCTCTCACTTCGTCCCAGCTTACCCTTCCCCCTCCCATGTCCTCAAGTCCATTCCTTACGTCTGTGTCTTTATTCCTATCCTGCTGCCAGGTTCTTCAGAACCTTTTATTTCCCTTTAGATTCCATATATATATGTTAGCATATGGTATTTGTTTTCCTCTTTCTGACTTATTTCACTCTGTATGACAGACTCTAGGCCCATACACCTCACTACAAATAACTCAATTTCGTTTCTTTTTATGGCTGAGTAATATTCCATTGTAGATATGTACCACATCTTTATCCATTCATCTGTCAGTGGACATGTAGGTTGCTTCCATGTTCTGGCTATTGTAAATAGTACTGCAATGAACATTGTGGCACATGACTCTTTTGGAATTATGGTTTTCTCAGGATATATGCCCAGTAGTGGGATTGCTGGGTCATATGGTAGTCCTATTTCTAGTTTTTTAAGGAACCTCCATACTGTTCTCCGTAGTGGCTGTATCAATTTACATTCCCATCAACAGAATAAGAGGGTTCCCTTTTCTCCACACCCTCTCTAGCATTTATTGTTCCCTTTACTCCACACTCTCTCCAGCATTTATTCTTGATAGATTTTTTTGATGATGGCCATTCTGACTGGGGTGAGATGATATCTTATTGTAGTTTTGTTTTTGTTTTTGTTTTGTCATTGTAGTTTTATTTTTTTGCGGTACGCGGCCCTCACACTGTTGTGGCCTCTCCCATTGTGGAGCACAGGCTCTGCACGAACAGGCCCAGCGGCCATGGCTCACGGGCCCAGCTGCTCTGCGGCATGTGGGATCTTCCTGGACTGGGAAATGAACTCGTGTCTCCTGCATCGGCAGGTGGACTCTCAACCACTGTGCCACCAGGGAAGCCCCATTCATTGTAGTTTTGATTTGCATTTCTCTAATGATTAGTGATGTTGAGCACTCTTTCATGTGTTTGTTGGCAGTCTGTATATCTTCTTTGGAGAAATGTTTATTTAGGTCTTCTGCCCATTTTTGGATTAAGTTGTTTGTTTTTTTGATATTGAGCTGCATAAGCTGCTTGATTATTTTGGAGATTAATCCTTTGTCAGTTGCTTCATTTGCAAATATTTTCTCCCATTCTGAGGGTTGTCTTTTTGTCTTGTTTATAGTTTCCTTTGCTGTGAAAAAGCTTTTATGTTTCATTAGGTCCCATTTGTTTATTTTTGTTTTTACTTCTATTACTCTAGGAGGTAAATCAAAAAGATCTTGTGATTTATGTCAAAGAGTGTTCTTCCTGTATTTTCCTCTAAGATTTTTATAGTGTCTGTTCTTACATTTAGGTCTTTAATCCATTTTGAGTTTATTTTTGTATATGGTATTAGGGAGTGTTCTAATTTCATTCTTTTATATGTAGCTGTCCAGTTTTCCCAGCACCACTTATTGAAGAGGCTGTCTATTCTCTATTGTATACTCTTGCCTCCTTCATCAAAGATAAGATGACCATATGTGTGTGGGTTTATATCTGGGCTTTCTATCCTGTCCCTTGATCTATATTTCTGTGTTTGTGCCAGTACCATACTGTCCTGAGTACTGTAGATTTGTAGTATAGTCTGAAGTCAGGGAGCCTTATTCCTCCAGCTCCGTTTTTCTTTCTCACGATTGCTTTGGCTATTTGGGGTCTTTTGTGTTTCCATACAAACTGTGAAATTTTTTTGTTCTAGTTCTGTGAGAAATGCCATTGGTGGTTTGATAGGGATTGCATTGAATCTGTAGATTGCTTTGGGTAGTAGAGTCATTTTCACAGAGCTGATCCTTCCAATACAAGAACATGGTATATCGCTCCATCTGTTTGTATCGTCGTTAATTTCTTTCATCAGTGTCTTATAGTTTTCTGCATACAGATCTTTTGTCTCCATAGGTAGGTTTATTCTAGATATTTTATTCTTTTTGTTGCAGTGGTAAATGGGAATGTTACCTTAATTTCTCTTTCAGATTTTTCATCATTAGTGTATAGGAATGTAAGAGAAAGGAGAAGTAACAACTGACACTGCAGAAATACAAAGGATCATGAAAGATTACTACAAGCAACTATATGCCAATAAAATGGACAACCTAGAAGACCTGGACACATTGTTAGAAAAGCACAACCTTCTGAGACTGAACCAGGAAGAAATCGAAAATATAAACAGAACAATCACAAGCACTGAAATTGAAACTGTGATTAAAAATCTTCCAACAAACAAAAGCCCAGGACCTGATGGATTCACAGGTGAATTCTATTAAACATTTAGAGAAGAGCTAACACCTATCCTTCTCAAACTCTTCCAAAATATAGCAGAGGGGAGAACACTCCCAAACTCATTCTACAAGGCTACCATCACCCTGATACCATGATTGCACTGAATCTGTAGATTGCTTTGGGTCATATAGTCATTTTCACAATGTTGATTCTTCCAACCCAAGAACATGGTATATCTCTCCATCGGTTTGTATTGCCTTTAATTTCTTTCATCAGTGTCTTATAGTTTTCTGCATACAGATCTTTTGTCTCCATAGGTAGGTTTATTCTAGATATTTTATTCTTTTTGTTGCAGTGGTAAATGGGAATGTTACCTTAATTTCTCTTTCAGATTTTTCATCATTAGTGTATAGGAATGTAAGAGAAAGGAGAAGTAACAACTGACACTGCAGAAATACAAAGGATCATGAAAGATTACTACAAGCAACTATATGCCAATAAAATGGACAACCTAGAAGACCTGGACACATTGTTAGAAAAGCACAACCTTCTGAGACTGAACCAGGAAGAAATCGAAAATATAAACAGAACAATCACAAGCACTGAAATTGAAACTGTGATTAAAAATCTTCCAACAAACAAAAGCCCAGGACCTGATGGATTCACAGGTGAATTCTATTAAACATTTAGAGAAGAGCTAACACCTATCCTTCTCAAACTCTTCCAAAATATAGCAGAGGGGAGAACACTCCCAAACTCATTCTACAAGGCTACCATCACCCTGATACCATAACCAGACAAAGATGTCAGAAAAAAAGAAAACTACAGGCCAATATCACTGATGAACATAGATGCAAAAATCCTCAACAAAATACTAGCAAACAGAATCCAACAGTACATTAAAAGGATCATACACTATGACCAAGTGGAGTTTATCCCAGGAATGCAAGGATTCTTCAATATACACAAATCAATCAATGTGATACACCATATTAACAAATTGAAGGAGAAAAACTATATGATCATCTCAGATGCAGAAAAAGCTTTTGACAAAATTCAACACCCATTTATGATAAAATTTCTTCAGAAAGTGGGCATAGAGGGAACTTACCTCAACATAATAAAGGCAATATATGACAAACCCATAGCCAACATCATTCTCAATGGTGAAAAACTGAAACCATTTCCACTAAGATCAGGAATAAGACAAGTTTACCCACTCCTCTCACTATTATTCAACATAGTTTTGGAAGTTTTAGCCATAGCAATCAGAGATGAAAAAGAAATAGAAGGAATCCAAATCAGAAAAGAAGTAAAACTGTCACTTTTTGAAGATGACATAATACTATACCTAGAGAACCCTAAAGATGCTACTAGAAAACTACTACAGCTAATCAATGAATTTGGTAAAGTAGCAGGATATGAAATTAATACACATATCTCATTTTGTGAATATCTTCTCGTCAAGTGTCTTGCCAACTTTTATTTTATTTTTTAATCCTGGTCTATTTATTATAGATTTGTAGGATTTATTTATATATTTGGGATGAGCCTTAGTTGAATGCCTCCGTTGCAAACATCTCTTTTCACATTGTGTTTGCCTTTTTACTATTTTAATGGAAGGCTGTTATTAGTTGCATACCAACTTTTAATTGTTATTTTTTTTTGATGAGCTATACCTTTTATCATTATGAAAGTTTGATTTGCAACTCTGATAGCACTTTCTCCTTAAAGTCAACCCTGTCTGACATTAATATGGTTACATCTCCTTTTTGGATTAGTGTTTGCATAGTAAATATTTCCTTCTGTTTATTTTACTCTTAGAATATCTTTATATTATAGATATATCTCATGTAAGGAACATATATGGGAATATTAAAGTTCCAGCCTAAAGATATTTGTCTTTTATTTGGAGCATTTAGTCCAAATACAGACATATTTGGTTTAAATCTATTATCTCCCTATTTGCTTTCAATACCTCCCCTGCCTGTTCTATGTTACTTTTTATTCCCTACTTTTTTTAAATCTATTTTGATTTAACTATGTAATTTTTATAGTGGAATATTTCTTTTTTCTCAGCATTTTTATACATTATTTTACAATTTCAGTTGCTTAGTCTAGAATATTTTAACTTGATAGTTATATTTCCTTTTTTCATGATAATTCAAAACTTTTAGAACATTTCAAGCCCATTTATTCTTCTCTTGATTCATGACCATTGCCATCATGTATTTTGATAAACTATGAACTACTGAAGTAGACATTATTTTCTATGACATGTAATTTATATTTATGCATATGTTTAGGATTTTTGTTGTCCTTCATTTCTTACTGCAACACTGAACTTCCTCCTAGGGTTAGCTTTATTCTACCTGAAGAATAACTGTTAGTATTTTTTTTTAAAGAGAACCACTGGTGACAAATTCTGTTTTTGCTATTGTTTGAAAATATCATTATTTCACATTCATTCTTGATGAGTATTTTCACTGGTTATGGAAGTTTTGCTGCTGTTTATTAATTTTCTATTCATGAAAGGTATTCTGCCATTGTTGTCTGGCTTTCATTGCTTTTATTGTTGCTGAGAAGTTTTCAATCACTCTAATTATTGTTCTCTTGAGTATACCCTATCTCTTTATCCAGAATTTTTAACATTTTTATTCTAGGTAAGATTATGTGTGCTTCAAATTTCTTCCCTTAGCTCATGACTTCTCTCTCATTCTCTGAATAGAAATTAAAATAAACAGATTTCATAATTTAATATAGCCCTTTATGATTACTAATTTTATGTCATATTTAATAAATCATTTATTTCCCACTTGGCAATGAAGATATTTTGCTAAATTGCATTCTACAAATTTTATCATTGTGCTATTCACAATTATAATTACAATCCACTTGAAATAGATTTTTGTAAGGTAGGGCTTATTTTCTATGTAGTTAATTGGATACTTCAGTGCTATATATTAAATAGTCCTGTTGCACTCATCAGCAGTGTCATTTTTCATAAAGCAAGTGTATGTATGCATGTGTGTATGTATAACTTGTATATTTATCTGCAAATATATATGGATATAGATGTAAACATAGATATATAGTATATATTAATATATTCTACTATATTTAAACCAATAGCAAACTGGTTTTGCTAATTTAGCATGACATTAAATATTTTATTTACTTATTATTGAAATATAGTTGATTTACAGTGTTATATTAGTTTCAGATATACAACATAGTTATTTAATATTTTTATAGTTTATACTCCACTTAAAGTTATACAAAACATACATTAAATCTTAGTATCAAATACAGCCAAATCCTATAACTTGTGCCTCATCAAATGCATCTTGGCATTTCTTGGTCTTTGTGTTTTCACATAGAGTGTAGGAAAGTTTTTCCAGGTCTACAAGAAACCTTGGTATTTCTGAATGGAATGCACTAAATATAAATATCCATTTGGGAGAAACTGACATTTTTACAATAGTTGGCCTTGCAATTAATAATAGTTTGTCCTTCATTTATATAGCCTTTCTTCAATGAAGATCAATAATATATTATTGTAATACCTGAAGATCTTGGATGACTTATTAAATTCATTCATATTTACCTGGCAGTTTTAATGCTATAGTAATTTTAAATTTTCTGTTTGTTGAAAGCATATATATCAGTTGAAAGCAACTGATTTACATATATTGTCTTTGTATTTGCTAAATGATTTGAATAATTCCAGTAATGAGTTGTATGTTCTTTTGCACTGTGTAAATAAATACACAGTCATATATCTGTAATAATGACACTTTATTTTTATTCCTTGCCAATCTTTTTTTTTTTTTTTTAACTCTCAACAGCAGTTTATTCTGGGAACAGAGACAGATAACTGTGGTCTGGGGTAGGAAGGAGACTTACTTTACAGTTGATGAATGCTCTTTTGGGTTGTTTTATTTTATTTTTAACTCTACATTAAGTATTATTTGTAATTGGAAAGTAGTTTCTAAGGCACAATGCATTACCCCTGAATTCATTGTCTAAACATGCTTTTATGCCACTAATATCCCCATAGGTTTTATTTTGTTTTGTTTTTATTTTATTTTTATTATTTTAAGTTTTATTGAAGTATATTTGATTTACAGTGTGTTAATTTCTGCTGTACAGCAAAGTGACTCAGTTGTACATATATATATTCTTTTTCATATTCTTTTCCGTTATGATTTATCATAGGATATTGAATATAGTTCCCTGTGCTATACAGTAGTACCTTGTTGTTTATCAATCATATATATACTAGTTAGCATCTGCTAATCCCAAACTCTAAGTCATTCCCTCCCACCACCACCCTTGGCAACCATGAG
Source organism: Lipotes vexillifer (assembly GCF_000442215.2). Classification (NCBI taxonomy): domain Eukaryota; kingdom Metazoa; phylum Chordata; class Mammalia; order Artiodactyla; family Lipotidae; genus Lipotes; species Lipotes vexillifer. The sequence goes on along the minus strand of NW_006796728.1, from coordinate 656,778 downwards.
TCTGTTCTCTATGTCTGTGAGTCTGTTTCTGTTTCATATATATGTCCATTTGTGTCATATTTTAGATTCCACATGTAAGTGATATCATATAGTATGTCTTTCTCCTTCTGCCTTATTGTAAATGGCATTATTTCATTCTTGCCAATCTTTTTTTTTGTGTGTGTGTGTGTGTTTATTTTTTTCTATGGTTGCAGTGGTTAGCACTTGCAGTGAAATTCTTTTATAACTCTTTTAAGTAAAGGGAAAATATTCAATACTTCCCCTTTTATCCAACTGATAATGGCAAAAAACAGTTTGAACATTCAAAGTTAATATTTTTAAGGGTATTTAATACTTTACAAAAATGTGTAGAATGTAGAATATAAGGAACCAACCATGATGGTACCATACCTCAGGGCTGGGGGCTATGAAGAACAATTACATTTAGGCCTGATGAGACAATGAGAAAAACTGTATCTAAAAGCAGAGATGGTAGCTCTACAAGGAGGGTTATCTAATAGGAGCTGTAGCCACATGATGTGATGAGGTTGAGATAGGGAAGAGGTACTGAGGTAACAGCAGCAGGTACCATGAGTATTTTATACCTTTTTGTACAATTTACAAAAGCTTGTTCTGGGAACAAGCTTTGGTTTGGTCTCATACATATCACTTAAAATTTAGAGTGGAAGGATGGTGTTTGTGTCTAATTTCATGGTTTGATGGATCAACAATTCCCACTTGGGGTACCCATTTGGTGTCCCTAAGTCACATGTTTAGTCCTTCCAAGAGCCTAGGAACAAACTGAGAACGGGTTTTCCAATAAAAAATAGTTTTTTATAGTAGTGAGCTTTGCACAAATGTAGAATTCTAGGTGTTTGAACTGGATTCTCATTTTGGGAGCTTGAGAGAGGCTAACAGAACATCCCTATCAGCAACAAACATGTCTGGAAAATATTGGGTCATTATATTGCTTAACACATGTGGTAGAATAACTAGCACTCAAGCTGAAACAAATGAAAAAGTACCTTTTCCTTCTTAATACACCTTTAAAGCTGACAGCCTTACATGTTATTCCAAATGTGATATATATTGCCATCAAAATCCAAAAAGAGCCTCTTTTTCATGGTGGGCAGTGCAAGATTCATCAACTTGTCTCTCACTCTAGAAGTAATATTGCAACATACTTCAAACCACTGGAGCCTTGGCAACTTAATGTGTCAAGCTGCCATAGTTTCCTGAGGATTATCTCTGATCCTCTGTCAGATATGTATTTTAGTAGGGCAGTTAAAAGTGTTTCCTATTTCCTACTCTCTAGGAATTAGCATAATCTCATCAATGAAATGGACTTGCATAATTTTCTGTGGAATATCATGATAATCAAGATCCCTTTGGACTGTATTATCACAGGAAGCAGACCTGACATACCGTTGAGGCAAATATACCAAGGCATACTGTTGTCCTTTCTACACAGAAACAAACGACTTCTGACTTCTTTGCTAATAGCGATAAGGAAAAAAATAGACAACTGAATTCCAGATTCATTAATTCTGCTCTTATTGGCTATGGTAAATATACTACCTTCATAATTGCAGGTGAAATTAGCATCACCTAATGAAGATGTCTTGATGCTAGATTATCAAATAGATTATCAATAAAAAGGCTCTCTCCACAACTTACCTGTTTTTCATGCTAGCAAAATCATGTTGAATAGGTATTGATCACTCCCGCAATTTTCAAAACTTTCCTCATAGTACTAAACTCTGCAATCATCTCCATGAATGTAGAATTGCTTTTGTTTATTATCTTGGTTGAGGGAGGCATTTCTTTGTGTTTTTATTTGTCCCTTCCTGCCATTTCTGTGGTCAGGGAATAGATGCAGGAATTCCACCAGTTACCGAGTATGTTGATTATATATTCTGTGAAAGGAGAATAACCATCAGATAAATCTGTGGTTCAGGAATAGACGAAGGGGCAAATTTAAGTCAACACTCCCTTTGAAAGCTGAGTTCAGTAAGTTCTCCTTTAATGGGCCATAGTCATTTTTCAGGGTACCATGAATTATAGTCAGTCAAAAACAGTATCTCAAAAACAAACAAAGAAACAAACAAAACAAAAACCCTCTCAGAAATTTCAGGGATTTCTTGTTTCTGTACAAAGTTACTCCAGTAGCTGTTTCAAAGTTCCTCTGGAATAATCCTGGAGTAATATTCATGGTATTCTACTGTGGCTGAGATGTAGAATCCTTCCTTGAAATAACTGTGGACTGTCTATAAATTGTCATATGTCTGGAAACTGAGCAAAAGGCTATAAAGAGTTTTCTGCTAGGCTAACCTAGAACTTTTTTGCCTAAATATGACAAATTACATGAGTATTCTGCTGTCTGAGTATCAGTGAGATACACCAAATATCCCTGCTTCTCTCTAACTAAACTTTTTTATTTTGGGATAAACGTAGGTTCACATGTAGTTGTAATAAATAATACACAGAACCTTTGTGTCTACATTTTACCCAAATTGTAACCACAAAGCCCCTTCATATTGTCCTCTTATAGCCTCACCCACTTCTCTCCTCATTCACCTTCTTCTTAATTTTGTCATTTCAAGGGTGTTATATAAATGATCCCATATGGGATGTAACTTGTATTAATAGCTTCTGGGAATTAGCTTTTTTACTCTGTATAAGACTCGAGATTCCTTTAGGTTGGTGGTTGTGTCAATAATCAGTTCCTTTTATACTGTTGAGTAGAATGCCATAGTATGGATGCCCCATAGTTTTTTAACCTTTTATCAGTTGAAGGATATTGGTTTGTTTCCAATTTTTGACTATTATAAATAAAGCTTTTATAAACATTAGTGCACAAGTTTCTGTGTGAACATGTCTTTCTTGATTCCTGCACCTATGTAAAAAGTCTTGGAATCAGGAAAACTTATTTCTCTCACTTAATTCTTCTTTCTGAAAGTTGTTTTAGCTATTTTAGTTCCTTTGATTTTCCATATAAATTTTAGAAAGAAATATTGTAGATATTTTTTAAATGCCATAGAGCACTTACCTCACAATGCAGCAGCTTCTTTTTTCCTTAAGCTTTCCCCTGGTTCCTGTACTTTCTGACTAGATTACAGTCTGCAAAAGTTGATTCTGAGAATTTTGGCTAGCGTTTTGGTTGTGTCTGTGGAGGGACAGAGCCTTAGAGTTTCAGACTCCACCATTTTTAGCGACGTCAATCCAGTGCTCACTTTTATATTCTAATTTCGGCTATCATAGTGAGTGTTTTGATCTGCACAGTCATTATTTCCTTTGTTTTTACTCTATTATCATATGAACACTTTTTCTTTTTTTTAATTATACTTCATATATTTACTGTTACTACTCACTACGGGAAGTAAAATAGAAGATGATTACAATGGAAAATCTTATTCTTGCCTCAGAAGGCAGGAAAGAATGGTAATAGGCATCATATAAACAGAATCTATAATTTAAAATAAGATAAATTGAAACTAAAATGCTCTTGGTGGAGTGAGGAAGAGCCTCGGTCAGGCCTGCTGAGGGCCCTCGCCGACGCCTGGGCTCACCCGCTGCCCCGCCAGCTCCGCTCGCTTCCCGTCCCCCATGGCCCGGCGCGGGGCAGGGCTGCCGGAGCCATGGAGGACGAGGTGATCCGCATTGCCAAGAAGATGGACAAGATGGTGCAGAATAAGAACGTGGCTGGAGCACTGGATTTACTGAAGGAGCTTAAGAATATTCCCATGACCTTGGAATTATTACAGTCCACAAGAATCAGAATGTCAGTGAATGCTATTTGCAAGCAGAGCACAGATGAAGTTACATCTTTAGCAAAGTCCCCCATCAAATCCTGGAAAAAGTTATTAGATGGACCATCAACAGATAAAGACTCTGAAGAAAAGAAAAAAGATACTGCAGTTACATCACAGAATAGCCCTGAAGCAAGAGAAGAAAGTAGCTCCAGTAGCAACATAAGCAGCAGAAAGGATGAGACAAATACCCGAGACATTTAGTTTCATCTTTTCCTCGGGCACCAAGCGCTTCTGATTCTGTGCGGTTAAAGTGTAGGGAGATGCTCGCTGCGGCTCTCCGAACGGGAGATGACTACATCGCTATTGGAGCTGATGAAGAATTAGGATCTCAAATCGAGGAAGCTATCTATCAAGAAATAAGGAATACCGACATGAAATACAAAAATAGAGTACGAAGTAGGATATCAAATCTTAAGGATGCTAAGAATCCAAATTTAAGGAAAAACGTGCTGTGTGGGAATATTTCTCCTGACTTATTTGCTAGAATGATGGCAGAGGAGATGGCCAGCGATGAGCTCAAAGAGATGCGGAAAAACTTGACCAAAGAATCCATCAGAGAGCATCAGATGGCCCAGACAGGTGGAACCCAGAAGGAATTGTTCACATGTGGCAAATGCAAGAAGTACTGCACTTACACACAGGTCCAAACGCGGAGTGCTGATGAACCGATGACAACGTTTGTTGTCTGCAACGAGTGTGGAAACGGGTGGAAGTTCTGATGAGTTGGAAGAATTGGCAAAACACCTGGACCATTAAGAAAATGGATTTTGTAGTTAGCTTTAAGACTAGGTCAACCAACTAGTTTTACTGCAAATCAGATTTTTAAAGTAACATATATCCCTTGGGTTAGTCTCTGTTTTTGACATAGGATCCCTTCCTTAAATGCCTTCTGTAGTTTCAGAGCAGTAAGGAGACCACATGATAATTGTTTGGTATCTGTTTCAAAACTTTTTTTTCCCCATTTTTATAAGTAAGTTGATATTAAACTTTTGGCAGTTTATTTTTACCTTTATTTTTCCTTCTTAAAGGAAAATGTACCTTAACTTTTTTACAATCTGAAATATATACAGTAAAAATGTTATTCTTCTCAGTTAATACACAAATGGAAATTACATTTTTTTCCTATATTGGCATGTACCTGCAAATATTAAAAGAGAAGAAGAGGTAATGTAATTATAATTTTATCAAACATGGTGTGTATTCAGATAATACTTGACCAGCTTATCTAAATTGTGCATAATATTTCAACTAGCATATGAAATTGATTTTAATTATTGTGTTCGCAAGTCTGGGATAATTAGTTATTATTTTGCATTTGTAACTAACTGTGATCCTCATTTCTTGTAATTTCTTGTACATGTTTATTACTTGTTCGTAATAGATTTTACTTTTGGAAACATGACTTGACTTTGTTGAAATCAGTTTGGCTTGTTGTTTATTTACCTCTTTGACTTTGTAGTGTATTTTACTTTTGCAGAACACTGTTGTAGTTTAGTAGGCTTCTCCTAAATCCCAGCTCAGGCAAAGAATGAAAACTTTTGACCATTTTTTCGTTTTGTAGGAAGACATACTGGGAAGAAAATGTTCGCATTTTAGGATAGTGTTGTTCTTAAAAACAGTTCATGACTTAACTTTGATTTGGAAATCTGTGCTGACCAAGGACTTTAAAGTTTATATAAATCATTAATGCTGTGGCCTTTCCGTATGGAGACTAATGGAGCACATTTCTGTCCTGACTCTCTTTCTGTCACACAAGAATGAGGTTGTGGAACACACTAATACATGGGCTGTAACACAGCTCATTTGCAGGAAGGACCTTACAGTTAAGTGTGTACCATCTATTTTGTTAGGAATAAGAAAAAATGTTTTTCACACTTGGTCTAGCACATCTTAAGGCCACTGTTACAAAGTCCACATTTCATTGTGCTCCGTCTGCACTCTCAAACCTCTATAGAGAGATCTGAGTACATGCTTTGCACTCCCCTTCGCTCCCTCTTCTCCACTGCTTACTGCAGGTCAGTTTGATGTAATAGAGAAAACAACATCTAAAAGTCCATGTTCAGACCCCACATAGAGGAATTGGCCCACTGGTACCATCCCACCTCTACTTTGTCAGGTCACAGAGTAACCTTTTATCATTTGAAAACTAACGTGCATTTTTGAAAGAATGAATTTAATAAGAATAAAATTAAAATAGTCCCACTTTTAAATTAAGTGATCCATTTTTAAATTTGTTAATTCAATAAAGTTTCTTGTTATTAATTATGTAAAAAAAATGCTCTTGGTGACTTCCTAAGTAAAACAAAATTCAAAGATTGCATTTTATGGTTCATTTAGCATATGTAGATTCAGGCATTCCCTGAGCTTTGTCCTGGAATATTCTGTCAACTGACATGAAATTTCCCTGAAGTAATTTCACATTAGAAAATGTATTAAAAATTAGTACCTACTTTTCTGCAGAGTATTATGTTTCTGTGTGCAGAAATTATATGAACTACAAAACCTATTTCACTGGCAATGTTGATACCATTGATAGAGTGTGGAAAAGAAATTTGATATGAAAGCAAGCTTCTTTAATATTTATTTGCTCCTCTAAAAATCCTTTTTATTAATTGCTTTTGTAATGTTAGCTCTTATGTGAATGCTAAAGATTTTTGATTTCAGAGAATATATTTTATTTTAAAATTCAATTACTTTTTGTAAAATACAAAATTATACAGTAACTTTCCTAATTAGAAGTCAAAATCAACATTTCTTTTACTATTGTTTTATTTTTCTAGGAAAGGAGTGTGTTATGGGGCATGTATATTTTCAGTAGGTTAAGTTTTTCTTGATATTGGGACACTAAGCTAAAGTTACAGTGCTATTGTCTCAGTAACTTCAATTAAATATAAATGCATATCTTCTGACTACTTCAATATATTTGAGAATAGAATAACTTTAGCAAATTTCACACACAAAAGTTTGTTCTTAAAATATGATATAGTTCTTCCACTTTATGACATTTTTGATTATGATTAGTCTCATGACATTTTTCTTTCTGAATAAAGGAAAATAAAGTGGATAAAATCTTGTTTATTTTCCTCTTAGTGGTTTAAAAAAAATTATTACCTCATAAACTTGGTTATCAAGATTTAAAGACATGCTTATTCAACATATTAAAATTTTCTTTAGAAGTGTTATATTTTTTTCTTTTCATATTAGTTAGTTAACCATCAAATCTTTGAGTATAACTAAGGAGTAGCCACAATCCTTTTCCTTTCTCTCCCCTTGTGTGTCTTGTTCCTCCCTCTCCTTCTCTCTCTCTCTCTCTCTCTCTCTCTCTCTCTCATTTAACACTTCTGTCTTGCATTTGATTTTATAGTTTTCAAAGACAGATTTTTGAGAACTTTTCCTTTCAAAATATCTTTAATTCTATAAAATTGATAGCCACTTGTGATATGTCTATACTCTGTTTAGTAATAATTATGTTTTGCTAGGATTATTTTTACATGATTTTTTGTTTGTTTTGTTTTGTTTTGTTTGATGTGGACCATTTTTTTTTTTAAAGTCTTTATTGAATTTGTTATAATATCGTTTCTGTTTTATGTTTTGGTTTTTTGGCCATGAGGCATGTGGGATCTTAGCTCCCCAGCCAGGGATTGAACCTGCACCCCTGCATTGGAAGGTGAAGTCTTAACCACTGGACCACCAGGGAAGTCCCTGATTTTTGGTTTTTAAAGTCTGCAACTGATTACAAGTTGTGAGACTGTGCTGTGTTGATATTTGTTTACTTCAATAATATAAATGGATTTGTCCTGACACTCCATTTAGGGTTCTTGTCACATAAGAAATTTGTTTAAAAGATGACTGAACCATTTGCAATTTGAGGAGAATGAAAAGTAAGGAAAGGATAAAAGGGAAACAGTTATTATCACAGATCGAATATATATTAAATTTTAATAGGGACAGGAGAAAAAATTACCTGTAGACCATTGGGAAAGTATAAGTTTTGGTTTCTGTATCACAGTGAGTTGATTAGCTGTTGGCTAGCGAAAACTCTGAAGTGGAAAACACTGTTTTTCTGTACTATTACACATAGAACACTTTGGACGCCTGACATGTGGGTTGTTTTTCTCTACACCAACCAATTCACCAACTCTCTGGACACCAAATGGGTGGCCTACAATTCAGTTCAGTGCTGACACTCTATACCTGGAGTTAGTACATAGGCCACAGGTTAAGGACTCAGGTGCACAAGACTTCCTTCTCCCACTTTCAGATGCCAGTTGAAAAGCCAGGTTGTCACCTGTGCTTCTGACTAACTGGCTATAAATCTGAGGTCTGTATGAACTCCTCTGGTTCAATAATTTGCTAGAATGGCTCATCGAATTCAGGAAAACATTTTGTTTACTAGATTACTGGTTTATTATAAAAGGCTGTAACTCTGGAACAGCCAAATGGAAAAGGTGTGTAGGGCAAGGTATGTGGGAAGTGGGGGTGGAGATTCATGTCCTCTCCAGGTGTGTCACATTCCCAGTACCTCCACTTGTTCAGAAACCTGGAAGCTCTAAGTTCTATGCTTTAGTGATTTTATGGAGGCTTCATTATGTAGGCATGATTGATTAAGTCACTGGCTATCAATGATTGACTCAACCTATAACTCCTCTTTTCTCCCCAGAGGTGGGGAGTAGGGCTGAAATTTCCAGCGCTCTAATCACATGGTTGGTTCTCCTGGCAACCAGCCTACACTCTGTGGTTGTCTAGGAGCTTTTCAAAAGTCACCTAATTAACTTAAACTCAGGTGTGGTTGAAGGGGCTTACTATGAATAATGAAAGACTCTCATCTTTAGTGCTCTCAGCTCTCATTGCTAAGGAAATTCATAGCGTTTTAGGAGATATGTGCCAGAAATGGGGATGAAGACCAAATATATATTTCTTATTATAAATCACAGTATCACAAGCCCCTTCTGGTCAGTCTACCATTAGCAAGCTGACTAGAGACAACAAAAAAAAAAAAAAAAAAAGAAAAAGAAAAAGAAAGGAATTCCAGTCATTATGAATTCTTCCAAGCCCTTGAACATTTAGATGTGCAACAGTCTGTGTTTTTTAATATTGCCAGTTTCCTTCCATTAACATTTCCATCTTAATTCGGAATGTTTTGCACCATTTCCACATAAGACTAACTTCCAGATGAAGCTTGATACTTATTTTTCAGCAAACTTCCACTATTTCCTCCACCCCACCATGGGTGAAGTATACTTCTATACCCCATTGTGTGTAAAACTAATGGTTTTTTTAGAAAGATTTAGTAGCAGTAATCAATAATTCTCTCTGATACCTAAGGTTTACTTCCTTTCATGAAGAGGAAAGGAATAATAAGGTTTAAATCAGAGTCATGATTTGGAGTCATGTACTGTCTTAGGAGTTTCTAAAAGAAAAGCCTAAAACAGGAATTCTGGTGCATGCAATTTATTAATGGAGAGCTTTCAAGAGAAAATGATTGGGAAAACAGGATTGGGCAAGGAAAAGAGATAGGAAGGAACATAGTTCATGCTGGAGTCTAGTTTCACCCACCACCCAGAGATATTGTAAGGCAGCTCCTTGTTTTGCACAATAAAATATTTTGAATAAAATTTAAACCAGTGCTATAATTGTTTTAAGCAGTACGTAAAATGATGTATCCTGAGAATATACCTAAAAATACTTAAACATATAATATGACTTTCTATTACAGAACACTTTAGATCATGAGAGAATAAGAAAAGTTCTTGGGATCAAAAAATTAAAATGGTCCAAAAAATAAGAGTGGTGAGCTAACACTTAAGGTATTTCTGTCCTGGAGACTTTTGCTAACATCAGGAAACAAGAGGTTGGATTTTAAGAGCCAAAAACAGCAGGTGATACTGCCACGGAGGAAGTTGAAAATGATACACTGTCTAATATGGAGGTCTTTGAAGGTCAAATCCTCAGTGAAGGAATGGAATTAAAAATAGAAATCACCAAAAGAACATGACCAAAAAACTTGTCTGTCTTTGTATGGGCTATAAGCAGAAAACAAAATCTCCCTGAAAATTTATAATTGAGGCTTATTCCTGTACTGTTTTGGGATTTAAATTTACATTATTTTCAGACTCTAGTGTGTTACAAAATGAGAATATAGCAAAATTTTTCCTTGATTAGGAGTGGCTTAGAATATCTAACAGATATTTTACAACTCACTTCTCAAAGTTCTCCAAGGATTCACACAGATGCCCCTTTAACATGGAGATCTTACCAAGATTCACCAGTCAAGATAACTGAACTACATGTTGCCTGAGGGAGCACAAGTTCAACCCTTGAGCCCAGGCCAATCTCCTGACTATAGGGAAATTGATAAGCTCATTCTAAAATTCACATGGAAATGTAAGGAACCTGGGATACCAAAACAATCATAATAAAGAAGAACAAAATTGGAGGACTCATTTCCTAATTTCAAATGTTAACTATACTTCCAGCTTCAAAACTTACTATAAAACTATAACAATCAATATTGTGTGGTACTGCAATATGAATTGACATATAGACAATAGAATTGAGAATCCAGAAGTTAAAAAAAATTCCCATAGGCCACCTTTGTCTGTCATATACACTTATTACAGGTTTTGTAGCTTCAGCTTCTCAGTGTGATGAAATAACCACCTACCAGATGGTACTCCCTGAAAAATAAAATATAAAACCTGGATACAAAAAGCAACTACCTGAAAAATCTTAAAAGTGAAGAGAAGCAGTCCAACCCTGGCGGGGAGAATGAGCTTGTATGAAGGAGGCTAGATAAGGGGCAATTCAAGTGCATTCCTATCTCTGCTAGGTAACTTATGCAGCTGCAGTGGGAATACTTGGGGAAAAGCCCACCTTCTAGCCTGGGAACCTGAAAATTGAAAGGTGAAATAAATTGGAAATAACACCCTCTCTCTATCAGGATGTTTGTACTTGCACCCACCATCATGCAAGGAAGCCCAAGCCACGAGAGGCTGTGAGTAGGTAGTTCCACCAATCACTGACAGACAGCATCAGCCACCAGAAATGTGAATAAAGAAAACTGCAGGCGATTCCATCTCCCAAGCTTCAAGCCACCCAGTTGACACCAAGTGGAGCAGGAACGAGCTATTCCCATTGAAAACTGCTCAATTTGAAGATTTGTGCTCTAAGTCAATGTTATTTTAAGCTACTAAGTTTGGGGGTGATTTTATACACAACAAGAGATAGAACGTTAGACAAAATAGACTTTGGGGGAAAATATACTCTGGGGCTTCATAATTCAAACTATGTAATTTCACCAGAAAATTATAAAGTATTATAACCTCATATGAATCATATAACATATATTCAAAACACATGAAAACACTGATGGAATTAAAATATGTTACGTTCAAATGCATGGTTACAGTAAGAGATTTTTAACACATCTTTGTTAGTTGACTAATCAACTAAATTAAAAAAAAAAACAGGGATATAAAAGGCAATCTACAAAATTAGAAAAATTAGTAATAATGTAGAAAATTTTACCTAAAAACGTCGTGGATATATGTAAACTTGTATCTAACAAATATGAAATACATCTCATCCTCAAGCATGCATGAAATACCAAAAATGACCATATACAAAGCTATAAAGTTATTCTTAGCAAGCATAAATGAAGTATATATACAGACCAGAAGCTCCACCTTTAATGTAATAATTTATAAATCACAAGATAAGTTTTAACAAATCCATTTTTTGTAAAAATTTAAAGGCAGAAGAGTCATAATTAAAATACTTGTAGGTAAAGATGAAATCATGAAGCAAATTAGAACACATTTAGAACTGAACAATAATGAAAATGCTATATAGTTCATTTGTGAGTTACAGGTCAATAGGTACTTACAGAGAAATGTAAAACCTCAACTACCAATTAGGAAAAGGCATTTCTAATACAAAAATCTTTTTTTTTTAAAAAACCTGCATAACAAGTTTCAACTATCTAGGGAAAAGAAATTAATAAAAACAAGGACAAAAATTAATGAAACAGAAAGAGTATTGCAAGTAATTCAGCAATGTTCAAAGTTAAATCTTTGATGAATACTAAAAGAAAGCATATTCTGAATGGATTCATCAATAATAAAGTACAGAAGGGAAAATACTAATATATTGAAAATAAAAAGTGAATATAACAGGAGGTATAGCAGAGACTTTAATAAAAAGGAAAATAATGAAAACCTTTTTGCCAATAATTCGAAAAATCACATAAAATGGAATTTTGTAGGAAAACATAACCAAGAAACATAAATATATCCTGAATTTTTAAAGTATTTGAGTCAGCAAATTTTAATATCTACTCCTGCTTGTACGGATAATACCAAATCCAGATAATTTTATACACATTCTGCCAAAGAAATAAGAAATATGAAATTAATTAATATAATGACAATCGAAATGGTGTAGAAATCTGTGATAATTTTAACACAAAATGCGTTGGAAAAGACAGTCTCTTGCATGCAATCTCTCGGCCCCCACTTAGTCACCTATGAATGGACCTTGGGCCTGGAACACTTCCTTAGCAAGAGATAAAGAACCCACACAGCCTGTGCTGGGTTTATCACCTTGTGTGGGAATATCTTTCCCTGATTCAAGGTCAGTGAGAGCTCTTTTGTCTCTGCTTGGAACATGTGTGTCATATGGCACCTGGCCAACCCTAATGTTATATCTGTCCTCCACAGGGAGTGGACTGGGTTCCATTGCCCAATAATAGGGCTGCCCATATGCAAATTGCCCTGCGCCACTTGCTGGGAGAGACTAGCCAGCCATAGGGGAACCCACAACATTACTGAAGCTTATCTTTCTCTGTCTCCCTGATTTAAGCAAAGCATTGTTCCATGCAGTGTTTGACTGTATTGTTTTGCTTGGTGACTCCAATACCCAGGTGCAGTGGGCAGACATATTTAGAGTCCTTCCCTGGGATTGCCAACTGGGGCATCCTACTCTACTTGACAAAATAGAACTCTATATATAAAATATAAGAATATTTTTAACATTGTGGCAGTTGTTGTTCCCCTTACCTGGTCTGACTTTCAAAAATTTCACAACTGGATGTGTTTTAACTCTTAAGTAGTTCTTTAAAAAGTATAGGCTTCCTTGACCACTTGTAAACAAAGTACATTCAGACTATACAATGTCACAAGCTAAATCTTTTCATTTATAGATGATGTCATAATACCCTGGATTTCGGCTTCACTTTTTATGGTGTTCACATTATATCCTATGTAGTAGATAAACATATTTTAAAAGTAAAGCTTTCTGCCATTTTCACACAAGTACAAATTATAGAGGAACTAATATTCCTTTCACACTGAAAGAGAATCAGACCTAGCATCTCTAGGAAATGTAAAACTGGTTGCCAGAGGGAAGAGATCTAAATCTTTTCAATGTGGTGATTGTATATTGTTGGCCTGGCCCTTTTCCCAAACTGAAAAAGAAAGACTGGTGTATGTATTTATATTTTTAATGAAAAATGTGACTTTAGACTTTCATGAATTCAACCTGGCCACTCAGTATTAAAACCCTGCTTTAATTTTGTTTTGTTTTATTCCAGAACTACATGAGAGGTTGTTTTTTGTCTGTTTGTTTGGGTTTTTTTGGAAATAATAGAAGTTAATATATCAGTCTTCTAACATTTTCATGGACATGAAGGAAACTACACCTTATGATACTTTCCTATTTGGTAGTATATATAAAAAAAGATTCATATATATCAAGCTGAATTACCATCAGGGGACTTAAATCAACTAGGAAAACAATAAAGAAAATTACCAACAAATATTTGGGGAGAAAAGTTTACTAATACATTTCTATATATCACTTGACTGTAATAGAAATGATGGCTATTTTCATCACTGCTGATGTAGTATCCTTTTTGTTATTAGATTGTATCACAGAATATTGTAATTACTCTCCCTTTTCTCCTGTCCCTTTACAAATGGAATCATTGTCTTAGGAAAGAATTGGCTTGATATAACTGTATCTAGTATAAATTTTCTTTTCATACATACAAGGACATATGTACAGAATTCTGTGTTGCTCCTTTCCTGAATCCTATTGTGCATTCAAGCTCATAAAAATCATAAAATCCCTTGAAATCAAATTGAGGGATTTCCTTTTTGACTCAAAGGAAGAAATCATTATTTCTATACTAAACAAAACAGATCAGGTGATGAGTGTATCAAGCTTTTGAGACCTGTTAAACACGTTGTGTTGGAGATAACTTAAAATCATTCATGGAGACTACTCATCCCTAGGCAATGTCAGTGACTTTAGTTGCAAGTTTGCAGATAGCTTGGTGGGATCTACTATATAATAATTCTGTGTATGTGATACAATTTTTATTTCATACTTAAACCCCAATAAGAAATGATTTGGATTTCTCATGACCTGTTTTAGTGTAACTTCCTATGAGAGAAAATGAAACTACATCAAAAGCATATATTTACATTTGTACTTGCATGTTTCTATATAAAATTACATTTATAACTACAAAACCCCAATACATAATATCAAGATATGTTTTGAAGAAATGAGAATTTTCAGTAGAAAATGCCAGAAAGGTTTACAAGTCAATTGAAAGGAACTATGTAAGTTGTTCAAGACCTTTTTCAAGTATTTGAGTTAATTAAATAATTTTCAGTTTTCAAGCTCAATTTTCAATATTTGGTTTATTTACCTGTTATTTTCACTCACATTCTATGCCAAAACTACACCATTTTTGAGTACTCATCAGGTAAAAAGTTCTGAGTTAATTTCTTCACAGTTCTTAAATATGAGTATATGAATCTTTGGCATGATATTATTATGTGTATATGCAAATATATATCACACAGGATTCTGGTCATCCAATATGAAAAATGAATTGCCTTTGAATAAAAAAATAAATCAGAAATTTCTTAGATTTGAAAATATTTTCATGAAGAAAGAGAAAAATTATGCTTATTATTTTCCAATTATGGAACAACTTATTCAAAGAAGAATGGGGAAAATTGCACAGTTTATTAGTAAATATTATTCAATATAAAAATAACTCTTTTCAACCTGCATTTATTACAGACTTGGCTTTTGTTCAAGTTTATACTTTGAGGTTCCACATCTACTCCAAACTCTCAGCAGTGATGGATACCACATAATAGTGTGATTAAAAAAAAAATCAAAAATTAAAAATATGAGATTAATTTGTCCACATAGAAGATGCAGATCATCTGGAACTCCCTTACATTGTTTGTAGAATTGTAAACTAGTGCAACCACTGAACAACTTAAATTTTAAAAGCTTTTTTTTAAGTTTAAGTTTGCTTAAAAAGCTTTTGCTATAACTCAGATCACCTCCTTGAAGTCAGAGGCTAGAGAGGAAGTGGGGTATTCTAAAAACAAAAAACAATCAGAAAAACAGCAACAAATGGTCGTCATCTGCTACCTGAGATGAGAATTATGAAAAACCCCAGATACAAAATGTCATAATTAGAATAAGGCTATAAAGAAGTGAAAGAAGCAACTGGGTGACTGTAGCTGCATAAACAATGTTCTTAATATTGTCATGATGCAGCCATTGAAAGCCTGAATCTGAACTATGGGAGGGTGTCTGATGGAGCAAGTTCAAAGACCTTAGACAGGAGGAGTGATATTAAAGAACATACAGAAATAAAACAAATCAGGCTGGGAAGTATAGTGTTTGGTTCTGTTTTTCTATTTTCCTTTTACCTATTTACCTCCAGGCACATTTCACCAAAACAAACGAGACTATAGCTGTGTCTATCATATACATGACACGTACTGTGGTCAGACACTATTATAGGTACTTTGTGAATATTAACTCATTTAATCCTTTAATAAACCCCATGTGGTAGTTGTTATAAATATTAACATGAGTGAGACTTGAATTTCTTATCTCTTGGAACTACCTATTCACTTAAAATTATTTTTTGCTGATTTATATAAAAATATCTCAATTATATTACAAATAAAAGACAATATGTATAAATTATAATACAGTTTTGCCCTTTGGTTCTTAGAATACAACATGAGAAATATGTAATTAGTCATATTCGAGGTCTAGTCGTTTATTGAATTGGCGGATAGGCAAATTTTCCAAGTAATATCTGCATGTGTTAGCAGGTAAAAAGATTTTTGTTTGGAGTGAAAAAAGAAGTAAGATTTTTTTTAATGTTTTTAGGTGTTAAAGTTTTTATCTACTTGAAACTTTTGTGTCTGTATGTGTGTGTGTGTACCAAAGTCTGAGAAAAAAGATAGTGGAAACCAGAACAGTTAAGAACATGATATTTCTGCTGGTTTTGATATGAGGCATTTTTTTGAGCTACATTATAGAGACTTGAGGTTTGGCAGCTGGTTTACTGAGTGAACTTGTGAATCTAAGATGAGTACATTGGAAAGTAAAGGCACATACATTGTAGATTTCAGTGCTGATGAAAGAGTTGGGAATAGGACTTTTCCTTTACATTTTCCTGCTCTGGCACACTGTGGGCCAGGGTAGTGCCCTGGAAAATCTATGGCTCCTAGGAGGTAGAGGTGAGTAATTATGGCTGTCAGAGGACTGACATTTTTTTTTTTTTCCCAAGGGCACTAGAAGCTGTAAAAACAACACAGACTACTCAGGTGGGAAGCAAATCTTCAATGAGAAGATTAAGTCTAAATAACATGACATTCCCCAGTTACATGAAAAAATAATTGGGGAAAGTTTAGAAATAAAGTTGCTAAGGGTTCAAGATGTGGTATGAGCAATGTGAAACAGAATTTGTTCACAAAATTAATGTTGCCTCTTACCTAGTAAGTATAAAAACTTTCTGTGAACATTTGTGTATATTGTTCTAAGAATTTACACTTGCAATAATAACTGTAATACTTAGAGTATCTTACATATTAGTTATAATGCATGCTCCATTTCATTATTACTATAATATGAAGTTTTACATTTGAATTTGAATTAGCAAGAAGAAACTAATGTAATAGTATTAAGAAATCCAAAGCCAGACCGCTGGATATCTGAAAGCCCTTCCTTCTGACCACTGAATGATTTTCTGTTGTTTCTTGCATAGATTGAAAAAAATGTGTTATATCTTCTCCAACTTTCAGGAGAAGGAACTCAATGCACTATAGCTGATACTTAAATTGTATTTTCCACTTTGCACTCACTTTCATAAGAGTTTGCACATTGAGACCTAGTAGTTCCAGTAAAATGGAAGGTTTTCTCTTTTTTGGGGGGGAGGGGATAGAATTCAGTATAGTTTGTTTTATCAACTTTATTTTGAACTTATCAATGCATCATGTAATGCAGTTGACCATAACTTAGCAATCATATTTTTCCCCCAGCTTTAAATCATTATAGACCTTGGAAAGGAAAGCAATCAACATGCACATTTAGGCAGACTATATTAAAACTCACTGTTACTTTCCTATTCATTTCATAATGGTAATAAAAATGCAAGTCAATGAATAGGGATGAGGCAGAGAATTTGGAGTATTTAGCAATTTCAACAGATTTATACATTTTTATTCCCTTATTTTATGAGCAATGTGTTCTTGATGCATATTTTCTTTAGGCCTTTAAACATATATATATATATATATATATATATAATACATATAATGTGTATGTATACATGTATCTATATATATATACATACACATAAAACTCACTTCAATATTTGTTTCTTTGTTTTTTAGTAAGTTTGTATTTTCTTGTTTCTTTTTAGTAAAATACAATGTAAAATAGAATGAGTTTAACTGTTATTTTTCTCACAAAAAAACAGCAAGGAAAGAAGACCTTCAGGGATATTGGCAGACCATGGCATATTTTAAAATTCTCTTCCTTCATTCATTCATCAAATGTTTATCAAGTTCTTCTGAACTTAAAGCACTATGCTAAGCACATAGAGGTTACAAAAAGAATGAATCATTATTCCAAATCTCAACGACTTCAGTTTAGCAGGCAGAGTTAGACACAAAATGTGGTATACAAAATGCTAGGAAGATACATAGGGAAGAGTAATTTATTATGCTATGGACAAGGCAGAAGGAGTTTACTGGAGAGCAACACTGAGATGGAATATGAGGCATGAATAGGAGGTAACCAGGCAGAGGTGAATGGACAGGGGTATTCCTGGCATGCAGAACTGAAGGTGAATGACACAGGAGTCTGAAGGTGAGCCATATGTTTGGGAGATACCAGTGTGGCATAGGAAGTCGGCATAGGAATGTTTGCTCAGAGATTGTCAAAAAATCTTAAATCCTGGGCTATATATATCCCTGTGAATTTTAACTTCCAAAACAAATTTACTCATGTTGGCCTCTCTTATCTTCATTGGATTTTCTTCTCTTAAACCTTTTAACTTTCAAGACCCCTCAAAGTTTATATACTACTGGAAAATTGATCCCCTCAAATAGATAAAATAATTTCCTCCATTAAATCAACTCTGTCATACCTAATTTATGTTTTATTACTCTCATAACATAGGCCCTTGTTTTTATAATCTATGTAATGTATAATCTCATTGCCCTAACCTGCTATATAGATTGAGGAAAAATAGCCAGTGTATTGAACATAATAGCCACCCAATAAATATCTGTAAAGTGAAGTGATTCCCACTAATTCCAATGTTATGGTCACTCAAGTGATTTTGCAAAGGAGGGCAAATTGAAATGCCTAAGCTGTGATGCTCATGCTCAGTCTCTGCCCCCAGGGTCACTGGCTGCATTTCTTAAAGCTCTCTTCTTTAAGCCAAGCTTTGCTTTTTTCAGCTGTCATTTTCCCCATGAGTTCTTCATTCCTGTTTGCTTCATAGTGCAGCAATGTTCAGCTGGGGCTCAGAGGTACATTTATTATGGTGCTAATGAAGCTTAATTTCACTTATGCTGGCCCCTTTCTAGGACCAGAGAGGAGTTCCAGCAATGCACTCTCATGGTCATTTATTTTTGTAAAATTTCGCAAAAGTAAAATAATTACAATCAGTTAAGACTGCTTCTTCATACTCTGATTTACCCTCTGTCACACGTTCACTAATTCCATGTGGTCTTGGAGAGGCTACTGCTGGAGTTGAGGACTTATTTCATTTGAATTCTGTTTCATATATGTAGGTGGTTCAGTCTCTCCTCTTTTAAGTTATTTTACTGCTAAACATCAAGAATAAGAACCACTTCCAGACATATTCCTAGCAACCACTGCTCCAACTCCCTCGCTGTCATGAAGAAAAGGTGCAGAGTAGGAGATCAAACAGAGCAATGAACATGACCATCAGGGCCCATACTCTAAGTATGTGGTTAGTGAGTACTGTCAGCCATGGAAAGGGTATTTAAGACCAATCATTTTGCAAGAAAACTTGAAAAGCATTGAAATCTTAACATATGTGTAAAACCAAATCTAATAAGGTCTCTAATTTAACATCAACACCAAAAATACATATTACTAGAAGACTTTTGAGACTTTTAATTCCTCTTCTATTATAATAATGAAGGATATCCTTTTCAAACAACAACCCTTCACCAGCATCTCCACAGCTGTGATACATCCCTCTATTAATCACAAAATGCCTATAAAAATCACATTTAAGGACATGTGATTGTTATGTATTCTACATTGAGCCTCAGCTATATTAGAGAAAGTTAAAATAAATGAAGTGTGCCCAGGAACAGAAAACTGAAAAAAATATGTTGTATTTCATCTATCTTTCAGAAAACTTGAAGATCCCTGTATACTAGCCTAAAATCATTTCTCTCTAACCTCTTCAACTACAACTCATACAAAGCTCCAATAAAGTTACTATATTAAACTAGCACCCTTAATTAAAACATTCATTTATTTATTTTTTTGTTTTTGAAATACAAAAATCTCTACATACTTAATGTATACAACTCAATGAATTTGGATAAATATACACCTGTAAAAACATCACCACCATAATGTCTTAGGCATATCCATCACCTCCCAAAGTTTCCTCCAACCCTCTTTATTATTATTTTGTGGTAGGAACAATTAATGTAATGTCTACCATCTTAGAAAATATTAAGTACATAATAAAGTATTGTTAGTTATAGACACAATGCTATATAATAGATCCCCAGAATTTATCTTGCATAACTAAAACTTTGTACCCTCTGACCATCATCTCCACATTTTCACCTCTCCCCACCTCTTGACAATCAACACTGTACTCTCTACTCCTATGAGTTTGACTATTTTAGATTCCACATATAAGTAAGATCCTACAGTATTTGTAATTCTGTTTCTGGCTTATTTCACTTAGCATAATGTCCTCCAGGTTCATCCATGTTGTCACAAATGGTAAGATTTCCTTCTGTTTTAAGGCTGAACGATATTCCATTTTATGTGTATGCAACATCTTTATTCATTCATCAATCTGTGGGCCTTTAGGTTGTTTCCTATCTGGACTAGTGTGAATAATGCTGTGATGAACATGGGAGTTCAGATATCTCTTCAAAACCTTGATTTCAATTTCTCTGGATAAACACTCAGGAGTGGGATTGCTAGATCATATAATAGTTATACTTTTAATTTCTTGAGGAAACCTCCATACTGCTTTTCATAATGGCTATACTAGTTTACAGTGCTACCAAGGAAAAGGGTTCCCTTTTCTCCACATCCTAGCCAATACTTGTTACCACCCCCTTTTCCCCTTTGTTTTTTAATAGTCAAATAGCCATCCTAACAGGTATGAGGTGATATCTCATTGTGGTTTTGATTTGCTGAGCACTTTTTCATATATCTGTTGGCCATTTGTAAGTCTTCTTTAGAAAAATGTCTGTTCAGGTCTCTTGCCTATGTTTTAATTAGGTTTTTTTGTTGTTGTTGCTATGTGGGGTTTTTGTGTATTTTTGTTGGTGGTGGTGGTGATTTGTTTGCTTTGCTATTGAGTTATAGGAGTTTCTTTTGGATATTAATCCCATATCAGATATATGGTTTGCAAATATTTTTTCCCATTCTGTAGGTTGTTTTTTCCATTTTGTTGATTGTTTCTTTTGCTGTGCAGAAACTGTTTAGCTTGATGTAATTCTGCTTGTTTATTTTTGCTTTTGTTGTCTGTGTTGTCAAATGCAAAAAATCATTGTCAAGACCAGTGTCAAGCAGTTTTTTCCTTGTTTTCTTCTGGATATTTTATGGGTTCAGGTCTTACGTTTAAGGCTTTAATACATTTACAGTTGATTTTCATGTGTGGTGTAAGATATGGTTCCAATTTCATTCTTTTGCATGTGGACATCTGGTTTTTCCAACACCATTTATCAAAGAGACTATCCTTTCCCCATTTTGTATTCTTGGTGCCCTTGTCAAAGACAGTTGACCACATATGAGTGGGATCATTTCTGGGCTTTTTATTCTGTTCCTTTGGTTTACGTGTTGGTTTTTATTCAAGTAGTATACTGTTTTGATTACTAAAGCTTTGTGATATAATTTGAAATCAGGGAGTGTGAAGCCTCCAATTTTTTTCTTTTTGCTCAATTATTGCTTTGGTTATTTTGGGTCATTCTATATGAATTTTAGGCACATTTTTCTGACCGTATGGTACATCTTTATAAATTTAAGATAACAATTATATGGCTCTTTTATATTTCATTATGCAAACTGGATTGCAATTATGTTTTCCTTAATGTTTGAGATTCATGGAAATTTGGATTTGCTAACTGTACACAAGATGTGCAAGAATGATGTTTCTAAATCATTAGCAATGGAAGTGTCTTACCTCCACCACAAATGAAATTTAAAGAATAGTTCTTTCTGCAGAATGATTATTCTATTATCCAGAAAAATAGGAGTTCTTTGATCCATACTGCGTATTCTATAGTACTGAATTGCTTCTTATTGTGAAGTTAATCAATTCAGCTTATCACTTTGTCTTCACTTATTTTTTATGCAGCTTCACTTCCCTCCTTTACCCACCTTATTGCTCATCCAGTTCTGAGTTGTATTCAGCGTTCCCACATTTTAGTATATTGTTATTTTTGAAATGAAGTTACAGGTTTCATTCTAATTTTTTTAGTGATTACTCAGAATAAAATAAAATAAAATGGTAGATGGATGAGAAAGACAGATGACTCATTTGTTTATGTGGTACACATGTACACAGGCTAATAATTTGAATTAGTACAATCTTAAAAATGAAAGCCAAATCATTTCTTAATATTAGCCTTTCTAAAATGCTGGTCCTGAATGGAAGAGATAAATATATGTTTATTGTTACATTTGATTCTAATTATATTTATTATTTGGTGAGACAATAGCAGATAAAATTAACTTTGACTCTGATGAAGGAATTAATGACTGTCTGCAATTCCAGTTTGCTCATGCAGTTACATGATGGACACTAAAAGATATTAAAACCTGATAATTAAACAAAACAAAAAAGTAACCTAGGTTGATATAAGGAGAGTTGAAGTAAGCCCTGAGAGACAAATAAATGAGGAGTTAATTGTGTACCCATTACCTAAGGTTGTTATCACTTGATTTAAAAAATGAGATAAAGATATACTGTAAAAAATTATAATTAATATTCTAAGATTCTTCAGTTAATCAAAATAATTAGTAGCCTACCACCATTCTTCCTTTACATTTGAAAAAGAGTAGTCTATTTCTGAAATTATGATAATTATTTTAATGTGCACAAATTATTATTCCAGTAGAGAAGTAGACTAAAAAATGCAAGAGTTAAAATTATTTGGTCCCTTTCCTTTCCTTTTGCTATGGAAAGAAAACAGTAACAAAGTTTCTTTTCAGTTATTAATATTTTATATTAAAAAACTCTAATATAAAATAGACATTTTAAAAATTTTGCACCAATAATATCTATAAAATGCTTATTTATTCTTCTTATCAGTCTATAAAGTTGTTCATACCAAACCAAATATCAAAACAAAGCAAAACTCTCTTTTTCTTTTTTGGCTGTATTTTGTGGCATGAGGGATCTTAGTTCCCAGACTAGGGATGGAACCTGCACCCCCTGCAGTGGAAGCGCTGAGTCTTAACTGCTGGACCACTAGATTTGGATTACTATTTTTATTCATAAATTACTCTCCTATGTCTTGTCCCATATTACATGCTACCTGTGTGCTTTCATTTTTAATTTATCCTTTACCTAACCATTTGATTTCCCCAAGTTCTACAGCCTTACTAAGTCTCAAACTACTCCTTTTAACTGGTCTCTGTTTCCAGTCTCTCCCTTCTCTGTTGAATTTTGCTCAGACCACCACATTAGTATCTATTAAACACAATTCAGATAATGTTCCTTGCCTAGGGCAAAAGGACTCGCTTAAGCAATATATTGAGATATAAAACTGTGCTCCAACTTAAATTTTCTTCAATAAATGAGAATTGCAAATTATTAATTTACAATTATAAATAAAACATGGGGAATCAAATTATATTTAGAAGGTTGCTTGGTACATCTAAAATTGTTTGGATTTGCTAATTGAATCATTTTCAATACATTTATGCTTGTCCAGGAACTGAGGGTTTAAGTCCTTTGATACCAACATTTTCTCCCCTAAAAAAGCAGTGAAATAAGAGTTGCCAAATTTCAGTTCTCCTCACTTCCCCTTCTATGCTGTAAACTGACCACAGAGCCTCTGTTTTCATATTCCTTCAAGGAGCCAGTAGAGTTATAATCTTTTTACTTTTGCCTCGATAGGTTTTATCCTAAGAAGCAATTGTTGCAGCTTTATAGTCTCGAAATTGCATGTTGACAACCTCTTTCTCGTTCATTCTCCCCTTTTGGCTGATTGCCATTGCAATAGTGAAGATAAGGGAGTGAAATAGAGGTATATAGGTAGTGAGTAAGAAAATACAAAATAGATTAAATTGTCCTCTACCACATTACTATTTTGGCATTGAATGACCAAACAAATAGCTTTTGTCTTCAAACCACCCAGAGAGAACAGAATGTAAATTTTGGTAAGGTAAAAAAATAAAACGAAACAAAAAACTGTATAGCATCCCTCCCAGCAAAAAGATATAAAGGGAGAATTGCTTCCATTAACATATTCAGTAAGTTGAAAAAGTTATGTTTTTGTCTTCAAATATCAGTAGATTGGTTTACTATTTCCTTCCTTGTTTAATATCCATTTTATTTGTTTTTGGCTTTTGTTACAACTGGGAGACAACTGGATGACATGGATCACACAGTGCCTGGGTAAAATCCTTTTTATGACCCACCTGAAATTTGACCTTTTTCTGTCTTCCAACCCTAGTGTTACCAAAAGTGGGGAAAATACAGCTCTTCTTTTAACTTTCATGTCGTGATCAATTTCCCTAAAGTCTAATTATTTTAAAAATGATTATTGAAATCATGTCTTTTAACTAGAAATAGTTATTGCTAAATGAAGTCAACATTGGATCAAATTAATTTAAAGTAGCAAATAATGTCCATGCATTTCAAGTGTAAATGTAAATGCTTTTTAAGTGCTATACTTACTTTTACCAGTGAATAAACTAGAATGGATACATATTATTTACAAGAGAATGCTGAGAGTATTTGTCAATGACATCAGACTTGACAATAAATCCTTTTCATGTAGTCAAACCATACCACTGGATCAAATCCATATTAATAAGCTACTAAGCTGCAACTGAATAATTTTTACTATTTACTAGTGGAAAGCAAATATACATTTTTTTACAAAAATGTTTTAACATTAAGAGAATTCTGTGAGTAGCAGTGGAAACGTGGACAAGTGAATCAAATCAAAATTGGAGTGCATAAAGAGTAGTAAATGGACACACACCTTTGACCACTTTAATTAATTCAAGCCTTTTATGAACATATTCTTTAAGTCGATAATTTAAGTATTGCCTTAAGTCATACTCACTCAGCCTGAAATGATACCAGTATTCCCTGATTATATGGTTTTAGAAAGGCATCTCATATTTTTTTACATAATTTCTTCATGCAAAGAGAATATTAGTATTCATTAATAAGCAAATATTAAAGGGACATGCAAATAAGATCTAGTTATGTAGTGTTACATATTTTGTCTAAATGATATGGTATCCAAGTAATTTTGAGAGTTTTTTTTTAAATGTATTAGTTTCAAAAGAAAAAATTCTCCTTGAGATAATATTGAAGATATTTATTACGCTAATTGAAACTCATGAGCAACCATAGTGATGCTAACTTATTTGACAACTAAAAAATGATTATGAATAGCTGTACACTTTTTTCCTGCAATCTATACAGCTTTCCAAGGGAAAGAAGAACGTTCTGTGTAGCCTTTTACTCTTACATTGTTATAGTCGTAGTGTGATCCTGTTTACTTGTTGGCTTAAAACACCTAGAAAATTTAAGAACAAACATAAAAAATAAGAGACATTTTAACGATTTTATAATAGTACATATTGGTTTAAAATGGAGATATTTATTTTTATTGTCAGAAGTGAAATTAGTTTTTGGTACCTAATTATTTTGAGACATTGAAGAGACAAAGAGGGGCATAGTCTTTTTTTTTCAATGTCTGAAAAATATTTTTACAAGTTGCCTTTGTAACAAATGTCTCATGGTATTCTTCAGTAAAAACAAACAAACAAAAAAACCCTTATCTTGAACAAAGGTTCAGTAGTAATAGCAAAATAACTTATCTTCACCATTGTGCTAGCCACCTCCACAGCTCTTTGCCTGCACTGTGATCTGGGTCATGAGGAAGACTATACTCTATCAAGTTACTGTCCCTGTAATAATAAGTTGATGAGTTGTAGACCTCAAAATTCTAGACTGTAAATTGGAAAGAAGCTTCTTAAAATCAAGTTTCAAAAATAGGTATTTGTTTTAAAGACATGAGAGAAAATGTTACATCTAAAGTTCCTCTTAGATGTCAGTCCTTGTCATCCATACTTCAGAGTGCATGTTTCTTCTCTGGAAACCATTTGATGATCTTATTTAGGTTCTTGGTTTTGTTTATGTGTTTACGCCTCACATTTCACCTCAGAGCAGGTAAGTTGGCATGCACCCTGTCCTCTGTTTTAACAGATGACCTGGGGTAGACTATGGGTAATATATTGTCATCACAGAGGTCCATGGAGCTGCACAGTGTTCTACCTTTCAGATTTCTCCTGATGGGGCTTTTGGTTGAGTAACTGAGTCATTACAAAGAAACTGAGCAAGAACATAGCTGCTATAACAATTGATTCTTTCATGATGTTATTTTGGTTAGATTCTGCTCAGAAATTTTTGTAATACTACCACAGAATTACAGAAATTTGGACTTGAGTCTCCAAAGCCTCCAGTAGGCATGGTCTCTGAAAGGAGGGGAAGAGTGTAGAGAAACCTAACTGGAATAAAGTCCAGCTTGTATGCCACCTTCTCTTAAGGCCATGAAGGAAAGGTAGAGATGGCTTCCCACCAGTGGTCAGGGAGCTTCTTAGAAGCCCACAGAAATGTATAGGTGAAGGAAGAGTGTGCATTGGGGTGAAGTTAGCAAAGCGCTACAGAGACATGGAGTGAATTGATTTTCAGTTTGTGGGTAACTGTTTTCCTTTGAATGATAAGTAATTAGAGGAATTGGGGTGAGGATTAGGGAGCCCATAGGTCATAAGGAAATAGTGACAGTGAGTGTCTTTTGAGAAATTTGACTTTGAGGAATTGAGAGATATGAGAGAGATAGAATGTTTAGAAAGGGATATGTGTGTGACCATGTGTTGCATGTGTGTGTGTGTGTGTGTGTGTGTGTGTGTGTGTGTGTCTAGACAGATGTGAAGCTCCTAGTGAAAGTGGGAGTTCACATTTTGAACTGTTGGGTAATAGCCAATAAAGAAGAGAAGGGAAAACAACCAATATAAGTGATAAAGGGTAAAGTGCAGAGAGCATTGAATGGGAAAGAGTAATAAACAAAATGGGTACACTTAACAGAGAATACTTATTTGAGTAAAAATTGGGACATTTCTAGAACTGTATAAGAACAGGGCAACTCAGACACTACACAGGCCTAACTGAAAAGTTTTTAAATGAAAACTTAAATTCCAATGTCTTTTATGTTTCTTGGAAATATCCTTAAAGACAGAAATTTGAACGTACATGGTAAGGAAATGAAGATAAAGTGTCTTGAGAAATTTGGTTCTGAGTGATTCGTGGATATGAGGAAATAATTTAGATAGAAAGCAGAGTGTGGGAGAAGAGAGATGTGTGGAAGAAAGAAGGATAGGGTCCCCTTGTAAGATGTGTGTGTGTATGATGTGAGAGACATGGAGTATAATAACTGATGTAAAGAAAATTCCCGTGTGGAGAGTACAGAACATGAGCACATTACATGAGGTATCTTTATCTCCTCAGTGAAAAAAAAATAGGAGAACCATTTGGTGATGATTCTACAGCCCATCACTCTGGATTGCAGCAATTGAAAGACCAACCTGCAGTGCAGGCCCTGGGGGCCCCAGTTCCTCTCCACGTTGTCTCTGCTTATTTCTACCAGGTTAAAGTCTAGCCTTGAGTTATTGAATATTATATTTTCCTCTCAGCATTTTTCTCTAATGTAGTAAATTGTGAATTTTTAAATTGTCTTTGGGGTGATCCTTATTTATCCCAAAATTTAAAAAGAAGTGGATTATGTATGTGAATGATTCATTATGTAGAGGTCTATATAAAGTTTCCAAACATATACAGAAATGGCAGCATGACATCTTTTAGGGGATTAGTGAAACAATTGTCCTTGTCTCTGAAAATTCAGCGTTTTTTATTTACCATGTAAAAAGTGATAAATGAAATGAGAATACTTATACCCATTTCAAGTAAAGTTTTATATTTGGGCTCTAGTAAGAAAGTTGCAAGCTTCTGTAAATGTAAACTATAGAAAAGCAATTGTAATAAGGATTCAAGTTTTTGAATTCACAGTTCCAGAAGTATAGTCTTAAATTTTGAGTTTCACACAGTAAATTACAAATAGTTATTTTTTCATAAGGTGTTATAAAATTAGAAAGAAAAAGACCTCAAAGTAGTATATATTCTATTTCTTCATTATCAAGCTGATCTAAATTATAGAAAGACGTTGATTGTCCCGCTCTTTAAGATTAGCAATGATGGAAGTCTAAAATCTCCTTTAAAATCTTAATCCAAACTCCACTTGCTTCCAGTCAAATCATTTCTATTAATCATAATCTTGGTGAAGATGGAAAACAGTAGATTAACACCTTAAATATAATTGAGGACCAAGCATTTTCTGTTCTTTTCTCTTTTCATTCCCATCTATCCTGCACGTTCAAGAAACGCTGCATTAAATTGCTTTGTATTCGTGACCATGCTGTGCCCTTTTGCTGTCTCTTTTTCTAGGGAGTGTTTTCTTTTTCTTTCCACTAATAAAAAGTTTACTCAACATTAATGACCAAAACTAAAGGTCATCTCTGTGAAAACATGTCTATCTTATCTTGAGAGTCTTTCTCATACAACAGAGAACCATGTTATATTGACATTGTTTGTTTAGCTGTCAATCTCCCCAACTGGTTATGGGCCATTGTATGGCAAGGGCATATTTCTCTACCTGGAATCTAGCATAGAGCCTTGCACATTTGTGGATACTTAATGAAAGAAAGCACAAGTACTTTCTCCCTAAAAAAATGGCTTTTCAGTTTCAGCTGTATCTTTTTTCCTACCCACATAGTACCGTAAGATTTTTTTTTTTTTTTAAGTATTCTGGACCTTCAATTGAAGTATAGCAAGCATAAAGAAGGAAAAAAAAAAAAAACCTGTGAAATTTTAAATTCCATATCTTTGTTACTTTGATCACTTAACAAGCATTATTTGCAACAAGCACTTTGTTAGGCTCTAGGTGGTACATAGTGAACAAAACAAATCCCTGACTTTAAGAATTTAAAATCTAGTGGAGGAGGCATACCAGAGAGAAATGACCAGTAATTATAAAATGTGCAGCACAATAAAGGAATCAAACAGTTAATTGAAATAAAGAATCATGAGGTGGGATCTACTGAGATTCAGTGTTTAGAGATCTCACTGAGGTTGCTTTTTAGCTGAGTCCCTCATAACTCCACACCAATTCTTATTTTACATTTTAAAAGCAGTTACACACATACAAATACACATATGCACACACCTCAAAATTATGGTTAAACTATTACACATTTGCTAATATGCTCCCTAGGAATTGTTCCCTTGCTGCTTTTTTACTATGTTCACTTGTTTCCATTAATGAAATTTTTTTTCACTTCTTTTGATTCTCCCCTGGCATTTGGAAAGTGGTATTAAGTCACTTAAATAATTTTAGGTTGTTGTTTAAACAATGAATGAAAATGGTGTTAGAAATAATCTGCAGCTGAGAATATAATCAAGTTGGGAAAATATGCTTAGACATTTAAGCCTCTTCAGGGTATAGTGTGTGTGTGTGTGTGTGTGTGTGTGTGTGTGTGTGTGTGTGTGTGTGTTTTGAGAGGAGAGGTATCTCTGGTCTGGATACACCCATGAAAGAAAAGATTAATTGGCTAAACCAAATAGAGATGAGAATAACCAGCTGGAAAACTTCCCAAGAGCCAGGGCAGCAGTGAACACACTACTGTTACTCTGTGATTCACTAGAAATGCCCCCTGTGTTTTGGAATAAGGAGTAATAACCATCACTCTACTGAGATATTACTGTTCAGTCTATTGGGCAGAGATCCGAAGTCTCGTTCTCCCTGCTCAGTGAGAGAATCTTAAAGTCCTGTGAACTTCATGTGTGCAGGTTTCAACTGAGAATACATGCAGAGCTTCTCAAAAGCCTAATAGAAGAAGTGTATGCATAATACCAAATTCCCATGTTAATCTAATTTGGAATTTTGTTCATTGTAAAATGAATAAAACTTTGAATTGGCAGTGTCTGTGGTACATACACCCTTAGAGTGGAATCACATTATCTATATCTCTTGGCTACAGTAATATGTCTGTGAAGACTAAAGTGCTCTATTTCTCTGTGACATATTTCATCTGTGACATGTTATTAATGCTGGTTATGTAATTGTAAATGAATGAAGACATGATTTTAGAAAGTCTCATTAGCGCTGATGGATGGCATTAATTCTCCTGTTTAGTCAGTTATATAAATAATGATTTTTCTACATACTTAGAAATATGTCCATCCAAAGAAATCAATTAAAACCAACTGTTACACAGAGTCTAGCATTTAGTTCAAAATCTGAATCAGATAGGTTTGTCTTGGTTTATTCCTTGCAAGATATATCATCCTGCAATAATTTTCCGATATGTGTAACTGAAGCTTTATAAACACTACTGTGATAGTAATGTTTGCTAATTTATAACAAGTGTTAGTCATTATTTATCCTACATTTGGTTCAAGGATAATATTAAGTGCTTTGTTGACAGCTTAACAATATATATTGCATGAAATTCTCAAGATAACTTTTGTAGATTCTTTTGAGAAGGAAAATCCATCAAGTAATCTAATCATGATGGAGTGAAAGAAATGGAAAGAAACCAGATAACATACTCATTCTTCTTGCCTTTCTCTTCCTGCTCCCTTTCCACTTCCACTGAAGCTGATCCCATCTTTTGTATTCATTTTATAAAGCTGTAGACACAAATATAAATGCATTATAGGTTGAACTATCTTAAGGGAATTTGTAACCCAAGAAAAGAACTCAGTTACCCAAAATTGATCTGATTGATTAAATATATAAAGAGACATTACGGGGACATGCTTCTTGCCCAAGCTCACAATGTGTTTGTTTTCTCATGTTCTACAGTTGGCAGACCTAATCTGTCAAAGGGTAAATATAAAGAAAACAGGTTTGATTGTGCCCTAAAAGTACTTTTATTTATAAAGCACCAATTTTTGTTAGGTCCATCTCTCATTGATTCTTCAACAAATATTTATTGAATACCTACTATTTAACCATGTATGAGAACAATTCTAGGGACAGCTAGTTTCAACAGAGGTTCTCTCTTCTCCACCTCCAGAAGTACTACTTTAGTCAGGATCTTGTCTTATAGAAATGAGTAAGGAACAGAAAGAAATGTTACAGCCTTTTAAATAATAATAAAAATCAGCCACTAAGTCAATATCCAGGGAGAGTTATCAGACAGCAGAGAGCTACTATTAAAAAAGAGACGGGGGTTAATGTGTAGTGGATAATTTTAGCTGCAGTTGCCTGGAGAAATAAAGAGATTTTTTTAAAGCAAAATGGGAAGAAAATAGGTAGTAGAAAACAACACAAATTTTATAGACAAAAGGATATGGTCTGTAATGCCAGCTTTGCCACTAACTAGCATTGTAATTAAGGGCTATTTACTTAGTTTTTCTGAGCCTCAAATGACTAGATAATACCTACTTCGAAAGATTTATGTGAGGAGTAGAGATATTCTAAAAGTGAAGCAGAATGTCAATACATATGCAATGTAGTATCTTTTTTTTTTTTTTTTTGCGGTACGCGGGCCTCTCACTGTTGTGCTGTTGTGGCCTCTCCCGTTGCGGAGCACAGGCTCCGGATGCACAGGCTCAGCGGCCATGGCTCACGGGCCCAGCTGCTC
Source organism: Lipotes vexillifer (assembly GCF_000442215.2). Classification (NCBI taxonomy): domain Eukaryota; kingdom Metazoa; phylum Chordata; class Mammalia; order Artiodactyla; family Lipotidae; genus Lipotes; species Lipotes vexillifer. The sequence goes on along the minus strand of NW_006796728.1, from coordinate 625,471 downwards.
CGCGCATTTGGGATCTTCCCAGACCGGGGCACGAGCCCGTGTCCCCTGCCTCGGCAGGCGGACTCTCAACCACTGCGCCACCAGGGAAGCCCAATGTAGTATCTTTTTAAAAAAAAAATTGTAATCTAATTAAGGATTTGCCTAGAAAATAAGCCACTGTCACAGTCCTAAACTCATGAAGAAACCAACAGGTGGCAGTGGCTGGACTTACTTTTTGCCACTTCAATTTTAAAGAGGTAAAATATGAATGGTGATAAAAGGTCTCCCAACTCGCACTATTCTTTCCATAATAACGTCTTACACTCCATAGGGTTTTCTTATGTAAGGTAAAGCACACATAATCAGGACCAAACAGGGCGTGGCATAGTTTTGATTAAGTGGCTACCAATTGCAAGGTCAGTAAATGGAAAGGTCAATAGAAGTACATGCAATCCAAGTTTTCCTCCTTAACTACGTGAGGAGTCTTTTTATATCAGAACTTGATACATGATATGTCTGGAAACTGACAGTGTGGAGGCAGGAAGCAGGCCCTAGCAAGGCTTCTGGGGTGTAAGTTAGGATGGAGAGAGAACAGAGGTCAGGTAGCAGTCCAGTATACTCATAAGCTTAAACAGGGATGCCATCCAGGAATATTGTAGAACTGTCAGTCACCATCAAATTTAGGCATAGGTCAGTAATGTTTGTTCCCGTTCTAGATAAATCAGTTTTCAAAACGCTGAGAGTTTTTGATGTACTGGGATTCTGATTTCTCTATGGTTGAGTAGGCCAACATGACATCCTGCGTGTTATCTGTGGGCCCATGTTGAGCACACACTATAGGACATGGTCTGGCAGAAGCAGCTTGAGGGAAATGAATACATATGATATTGACATGATATAAAACCCAACTTGAGTTAAATTCCTCACTTTTGCTGCTAATGAAATAGGACTTAGAGAAATGAAACAGCAGTGCCATGACCGGAACACAATGATTCTGACATCAGGTTCAGTGTTGTGTTAGTTGACTCACAACCAAATTTATTCAACTGAAGGACTCAACTAGTTACAGAGAATGTAATTCCTTCTTGTACTGGGAATCCTATACTAAAGGCATTATTTGAGCCTATTTCTATGAATTTCAGAAATTAGGTTTATTTAAAATCTACAATGTAAGACAAGAATCTTTCATAGTCCCACCAACTAAAACAACTAAGAAAACTTGCATTTATGCAAAAAGTAAACTTCTTTTGCTGTTTTCTATTATTTTCTTTTCATACCTGAACATAAACTGCAAATGCTGTCAATTTAGGATATTCAAATGTAAATATACCTTTTTGTAAGAAAATTGGTAAAATTATTTATAGAGTAAGAAATGAAATTCAAGTTTAATCTTATTAAAATTTCAAAGCTTGACAACACAGATTTTCTGTTTCTGTATTGTTGTCTGGTTACCATTTGTTAACAGTATCTGAAAAACCAAACAAATAAACCATTATTTGAACAGAATTAAAATAGTCAAAGCAGTTACAAGGTTAGAAAAATATTTACACATAATTTCATATTTATCTTTGGGCAAAAGCAACAGTCATCAGAATGATGACATTTCAGCAGTCATTATACTAAAATTGAAAATATAAATAAGTAAAACTGTCACATGAACATGAATGGCATTTTTTTTATAAGCAATTTGTCAAAAAAAAGAAATTTTGAATTCTGTAAATTTTAATTTGTAAGTTGTCTTTAAAATTCATATAATGGTTTTTAACTATAAATTAATTTTGATAGCTGAACATTTTTCTCCTCTAACTACTTTGTTTCAGATAACGATGATACTGTGAGCCACCAGACCAGAATCACACACAGAAAAAAGAGTACACATTGATCATGACATGAAGAAAATATTACTCTTATAGTTTTTACTTATAAACCTAGGGATATATCTTAGTAGAATGTCACGAAAGAAAGGGGAAAAGGGGTCTCAACAGAAAAATGCAATGTATCTTTTCTGTTGAAAATAAATTAGCAAGATAAGGAACACTTAAGTAAGGACTGCAAAAAACAGAAATGAAACTCTGTGTTTTTCTTCTTTTTTTACATCTTCAATGTTCAAGGGTTCCATGGTCCCTGCAGTTTTTATTGCTGTTGTTTTTGCCACAAGATGGTTTGGCCTCATTTAAGTGATTTCCTGATTGACAGAGTTATCCATGATTTGGAGAACACTGCACAGTAAAAAAGCATTAGGGGATTCAGTGAGCAGGTGTTAAACTGATTACAGAGAATATTTCTCTTTATCAATCTCTAATCTTCTGACTTCAGAATTTTTAAACAGATGTTCTAGACAAATTTCTTCTACTGTTTGTGTTTCCATGGGGTTGTCTCTCACCTGCTTAATTGCTTCTTTGCCAAATAGAGGAATACAAAAGGAACACAAAATATATATTCTCACTTCCCCTGTGTGAACAAAGTTTCCTTTTTGATTTTCTACACTTTTGTTCACTTTTCTTTGAAGGGTAGAAAGTTAGTAACAGTTGAAGTGAACTTCCCTCCTGAATTTTAAGACACTTGAATGTACGGATACCTCTCTCCCCTCCCCATGTTAGGAATTTTCTTTTTACAGAGTGGCCTGAATACCTCAGCTTATCAACTAATACCTTTCTTTTTGCAGACATCTGATGACTGTAAGGTTTCTTTTTGATTCAAGTATAGCAAGAGACTGAAAACAAGAATAGTGAGTATAAATATAGGGATGATGATAGCCTGAATTTAAGAAGTTGATAGGAGCAAAGGAATGGAATATTTAGGACAAAGGGGACTATACGTCATGTGTATTTGTCTTTTTGTTTTTGTTTTTGTTTTTTTTTTGGGTGTGGTATCACATAGAAATCACATTTCTATGAATGTCTGGAACACTAGTAGAGTAGACTTGGCAGAACTTTACATATCTTCATTAACTCTGATATGCTTCCCGGGACAATTATTTTCAGGCAAGAAGTAGCCATATGTAATGAGTTTGGGTCTGCAGGAAAGCCATAGACATGGAAGTGGAGTAGTGATGCTAAATGCAGCATAGTACCATCATCAACCTATATCTCTTGATCTAAACTCAAGAAAACAGGTTCTTATGTTTCTTTGCTGGAACCTAAGAAGAGATGTCTATGAAAAACAACCTGTTTGTTACCAAATACTGGGGCAATAGTATTTCTTTGGGACTCGTTTACTGCGAAGGTTTGTTGTCATTTTATGCATGGGTACCAGCATCAAGTTGGAAAGAAGTAGCACCTGGAGAGAGGACTTAGCCTGCCTAGGTGAAAATAGAAGTGCCACATGGAGTTCTGATAGTGACACTTGGTAGGAATTTTGATGGTTAATTTTATGTGTCAACTTGACAGGACTGAGGAGTGCCCAGATGACTGGTAAAACATAATTTCTGGGTATGTCTGTAAGGGTTTTTCTGAAAGACATTAGCATTTGAATCGGTAGCCTGAGTAAAGATCAGTCTTGCAAATGTGGGTAGGTGTTATCCAATTCATTAAGGGCCTGAATAGAACAAAATTGTGGAGGAAGATTGAATTCCCTCTCTGCTTGAGCTGAGACATCCATCTTCTTCTGTCCTTGGACTTCATCTCTTTTGATTCTCATGTTTTCAGACTCAGACTGGGATGTACACCATCACCCACCCATTCATAGGCCATCAGACTTGGGCTGAATAACACCACTGGCTTTCCTATTTCTCCAGCTTGCCGACGAGAGGTCTCCACAATCATGTGAGCCAATTCCTTTAATAAATTTCTACAGAATCCCTGTATTTGTGTATTTGTCAGAGTCATATATATATATATATATATATGAATCATGTATCCTATTGGTTCTGTTTCTCTTCTGAACTCTAATAAAAGGATTCTGTACGAAGCTAGAGAATCTGAACTAGCAATTGAGGGAGAAGATTTCTTGAAATTTAAATTACATTAGGGGAGAGCTTCAAGATGGCGGAAGAGTAAGACGCGGAGATCACCTTCCTCCCCACAAATAAGCAGAAATACATCTACATGTGAAACAGCTCCTACAGAACACCTACTGAACACTGGCAGAAGACCTCAGACCTCCCAAAAGGCAAGAAACTCCCCACATACCTGGGTAGGGCAAAAGAAAAAAGAATAAACAGAGGCAAAAGAATAGGGACGGGACCTGCACCAGTGGGAGGAAGCTGTGAAGGAGGAACCGTTTCCACACACTAGAAGCCCCTTCGCGGTCGGAGACTGCAGGTGGCGTAGAGGGGAAGCTTCAGAGCCATGGAGGAGAGGGCGGAGGGCAAAGAGGAGAGATTCCCGCACAGAGGATCGGTGCGGACCAGCACTCACCAGGCCGAGAGGCTTTTCTGCTCATCCGCCGGGACGGGTTGGGGGCTGGAAGTTGAGGCTCGGGCTTCGGTCGAATCGCAGGGAGGGGACTGGGGTTGGCGGCGTGAACACAGCCTGCAAGGGGCTAGTGCAAGGGGCTAGCCGGGAGGGAGTCTGGGAAAAAGTCCAGAGCTGCCGAAGAGGCAAGAGACTTTTTCTTGCCTCTTTCTTTCCTGGTGCGTGAGGAGAGGGGATTAAGAGCGCTGCTTAAAGGAGCTCTAGACACGGGCGCGAGCCGCGGCTAAAAGTGCGGACCCCAGAGACGGGCATGAGACGCTAAGGCTGCTGCTGCCACCACCAAGAGGCAAGTGTGCGAGCACAGGTTACTATCCACACCTGCCCTCCCGGGAAGGCCCGCCACTGCCAGGGTCCCGTGATCCAGGGACAACTGCCCCGGGAGAACGCACGGCGCGCCTCCGGCTGGTGCAACATCACACCGGCCTCTGCAGCCACCGGCCAGCCCCGCACTCCGTGCCCCTCCCTCCCCCCGGCCTGAGTGAGCCAGAGCCCCGAAATCAGCGGCTCCTTTAACTCCGTCCTGTCTGAGCGGGAACAGACGCCCTCAGGTGACCTACACGCAGAGGCGGGGCCAAATCCAAAGCTGAACCCCAGGAGCTGTGCGAACAAAGACGAGAAAGGGAAATTTCTCCCAGCAGCCTCAGGAGCAGAAGATTAAACCTCCACAATCAACTTGATGTACCCTGCATCTGTGAAATACCTGAATAAACAAATAATCATCCCAAATTAAGGAGATGGACTTTGTGAGCAACGATATGTATTTTTTCCCCCTTTTTCTCTTTCTGTGAGTGTGTATGCTTCTGTGTGTGATTTTTGTCTGTATAGCTTTGCTTTTATCCTTTGTCCTAGCGTTCTGTCTGTCCTTTTTTTTTTTTTACTACTTAAACTTTTTTCCTTAATAATTATTTTTTTAATTTAATTATTTTATTTCATTTTATTTTATTTTATCTTATTTCTTTCTTCCTTCTTTCCTTCCTTCCTTTCTTTCTTTCTTTTTCTTTCTTTCTTTCTTCCTTTTGTTCTTTCTTTCTCTTTTCCTCCCTTTTATTCTGAGCTGTGTGGAAGACAGGCTCTTTGTGATCCAGCTAGGCGTCAGGGCTGTGCCACTGACGTGGGAGAGCCAAGTTCAGGACACTGGTCCACAAGAGACCTCCCAGCTCCATGTAATATCAAACAGCAAAAATCTCCCAGAGATCTACATCTCAATGCCAAGATCCAGCTCCACTCAAAAACCAGCAAGCTACAGTGCTGGACATGCTATGCCAAACTAGCAAGACAGGAACAAAAACCAATCCATTACCACAGAAGAGGTCTGAAATCATAATAAGGCCACAGACACCCCAAAACACACCACCAGACGCAGACCTGCCAAACAGAAAGGCAAGATCCAGCTTCATCCACCAGAACACAGGCACTAGTCCCCTCCACCAGGAAGCCTAAACAACCCACAGAACCAACCTTAGCCACTGGGGACAGACACCAAAAACAACAGGAACTACGACCCTGCAGCCTGCAAAAAAAAGACCCCAAACACAGTAAGATAAGCAAAATGAGAAGACAGAGAAACACACAGCAGATGAAAGAGCAAGGCAAAAACCCACCATACCTAATAAATGAAGAGGAAATAGGCAGTCTAGCTGAAAAAGAATTCAGAATAATGATAGTAAAGATGATCCAAAATCTTGGAAATAGAATGGAGAAAATAAAAGAAACATTTAACAAGGACCTAGAAGAACTAAAGAGCAAACAAACAGTGATGAATAACACAATAAATGAAATTAAAAATTCTCTAGAAGGGCTCAATAGCAGAATAATTGAGGCAGAAGAATGAATAAGTGACCTGGAATATAAAATAGTGGAAATAACTACTGTAGAACAGAATAAAGAAAAAATAATGAAAAGAATTGAGGACACTCTCAGAGACCTCTGGGACAACATTAAACACACCAAGAGGACTTCCATGGTGGTGCAGAGGTTGAGAATCTGCCTGCCAATGCAGGGGACACGGGTTCGAGCCCTGGTCTGGGAAAATCCCACATGCCACGGAGCAACTAAGCCCGTGAGCCACAACTACTGAGCCGGCACGTCTGGAGCCTGTGCTCCGCAACAAGAGAGGCCACAACAGTGAGAGGCCTGCACACCGTGATGAAGAGTGGCCCCCACTCGCCGCAACTAGAGAAAGGCCTATCACAGAAATGAAGACCCAACACAGCCAAAAACAAACAAATAAATAAATAAAAATTTAAAAACAAACAAACAAAAAAAACACACCCATATTAGAATTATAGGGGTCCCAGAAGAAGAGAAAAGGAAAGGGACTGAGAAAATATTTGAAGAGATTATAGTTGAAAACTTCCCAAATATGGGAAAGGAAATAGTTAATCAAGTCCAGGAAGCACAGAGAGTCCCATACAGGACAAATCCAAGGAGAAACACACCAAGACACATATTAATCAAATGATCAAAAATTAAATACAAAGAACAAACATTAAAAGCAGCAAGGGAAAAACAACAAATAACACACAAGGGACTCCCCATAAGGTTAACAGCTGATCTTTCAGCAGAAACTCTGCAAGCCAGAAGGGACTGGCAGGACATATTTAAAGTGATGAAGGAGAAAAACCTGCA
>NW_006796728.1:593742-618439 GCF_000442215.2 Lipotes vexillifer | reverse complement strand
TTGCGTTATGCGGGCCTCTCACTGTTGTGGCCTCTTCCATTTGCGGAGCACAGGCTCCGGACGCGCAGGCTCAGTGGCCATGGCTCATGGGCCCAGCCGCTCCGCGGCATGTGGGATCTTCCCGAAACGGGGCACGAACCCGCGTCTCCTGCATCGGCAGGCGGACTCTCAAGCACTGCGCCACCAGGGAAGCCCTCAGATTTGATTTTGATTTAAATCATTCATTCTGTTTAAATATTCCAAACAGTTAGTTAAAAATCTTCTGAACCATTTTGAAAGGAAGTTACTGCATAGTGATTTTAGTTGAATATTCAAACATATTCATATATTTAAAACACTTGGATAAAAACTCCCTTACCAGTTATGAAAGCAAGGGGTGTTATTCAGGCTAAAATTATCTAGAAAAAAAAAGTTGAGATTATTTCTTCACTTTTAATATACTAAATGATAGATATAAAGTTTGTTAAAATATGGGAACTGTGGGTAAGGAAAATACTATAAATCAGGAGAACAGAGTATAACAGAAGGGCACATTTAGAATGTTGATGAAATCGGAATGTGTTTTGGGATATATAGTGAATATTCATTCACCCAAGAAAAATTTATCTAATCTTTATCTAAAAATTCAGCATTTTAATTGCATGGCTAGATTTGAATTAATATATTTACCAAGGATATGCATTTTAATTTTACTTAACCTCATCATAATTTGATTAAACATATGAATGATTTTATTCTTCTGCTGAATAGTTGGCACTTTCTGCATTTACACAAATGAAAGCTTAGGTATTGGAAATAGATGTTGGGTTTTATACCAAATCTAGTCTCTTTACATTGATATTAAATTGTTACATATATTAATAATAGAAAAATATTTTTGAAATATTATAGAAAACAGAGCTGAAACATTAGTATTATTCCTTAATGAAAGCTTTCTATTCTCTCATAATTTCTAGAAAGTTGTATGTTTTTGTGATATATTAGTTTTATTTATTTATTTTTTAATTCTTTTCATAGGAAAAAGTGTTTTTAGGTAAGATTATACTTGAGAATTAAATCAAGGAAAACCTAATAGGCACTGACTTGGTAAAGAAAGGAGGAATAAAGTATCTCTGTAACCAGCAAATTAAATTTCTCAACTCATAGCATGAGATCTTACAGACTTAGTGTTACATTTGGAGGTAAATGTTAAAAATATAAAATGTTTTTTATATGTGACTGTTGAGGGAAATATCTTAACTTTGATTCCAGTCACCTTTCCACTAAATAATTTTTCTGATATTCAATGTTTCTTCTAACACAAGAAAGAAAAATGCTCTTAAATACTTTCTCCATCATATGGCTGTTTTGGTTAGACTTTATCCCATCAGGAATAAACAAGCAGTGCCCGAGGTTTATGTCCTTCTTAGTAATCAAAATTAGTCCACAGTAATTAAACTGCTTCCTAACTTTTGACAGGTAAGTCATTATGATTTAAATGGGTTTATATTTATTTTGAAGGTAGAGTGGGACCTGAACAAGATTTCACTGACATTATGCCAAATGAATAATATCCTACAGAAAAATGAAAACTTAAAGTTTTTAACAGCCTAGTTTTAAAAGTGTGTTTTACAGTTGAGAAATCCTGCCACTCATTGATTAGTTTACATTGATATTTCCCAGACTTTTAGTGCTCTTATCTAAGTTATAATTAAAGTACTATTAAAAAACTTGTTTTGATGGTTTAATGAAATGTTATATTTTAAAAACATATTGTAAGCCATAAAGTATTATGAAACTAAGCTATTACTATAATATAATTAATTGAATACAAATTTCCCAAAGGAAGAAACTGGTGGGAAAAAAATACAAATATATATATTTGATTTAAAGATATTGTTTGATAGATTATGGAAGGGTAAAAATATTCTTAAATTATAACTGATGATCACTTTTTAACTTTACTATTTCTAGAAATTTCTTTTTCCATGTATGCTTAAAATGTCAAAGAAAAGATGCCAACATTTTTTATCTTTGGTCTTGAAACAGATGTTGCTGATATGAACTGTGCATCTGTCCTTTGATGACAATATGAGTCATGTTCTGAGTTCTGGAGAGTTGTGTGTAGATGGCCTAGATTGTGCCTTTTAGCACACATGTAAGCTCAACAGCAGAAACGAAGTAAACACACATTCCGGTCCACTCTTCTGGCTTTACGCTTTGCAAATTATATTTCAAGTATATATAATTGTTGTAACTTCTGTACGTATTATACCAGGCTTTTATACATTTATTTTAATGTCTTATTTAAATTAATATTGTTGTGGGCTCAGTTGTGGACCTCCACACCCACATTTGTATGTTGAAGTTCTAACCCTCAGTACCTCAGAATGTAACCATTTGGAAATAGGGTGTTTAAAGAGATAATGATGGTAAAATGAAGTCATTAGGGTGGGCCTTAATCCATATGACTGTTATCTGATAAAATGAGGTTAGGACAAGGACAGACCCAAGGGAAAGATCAAGTGAAGATAAAGAGAAGAGAATCTTAAACAAGCCTAGAAGAAAGGCCTCAGAAGAAACCAACCCTGCTGACACCCTGATCTCAGACTTAGACTAATCCATATGTTTCATGATCCAATTTATTAACGAAACTAAAAATTATGGTAAAAATACATTGTTACTATCAAGGACAGTCACAATGAGTTCATAAAACCCAGAGACCTGAAATGACCAGAAGCCAATACTTCTGAAACAAGACCCAGTGAAATTTTATATGTAATACTGCACTTATAGTTGATTAAATATGTTTGACATTGTTTGTCTTTCACGTAGAAATGTGTTTGATTGTGAAAAGCCCACATTTACAGAATTTTTTAAAACTTATTGTTCCAAACAACCATAAGAAAATGAATTAACCAATTTTAGGAAAATTCTTGAGAGTGTTTTTGATATCTCTTATCTTCAGTTAAAATGCACTTTAGCATCATATTTATCAGATACCAAAAAATTATAAATATTTACTAACTGAAAGAAATAAGCAGTTGTTACTCAAAGTGGCTGAGAATTCCACTGTTAACATGTATAGAAAAGAACAAAATAGTGAGTGGGAACTTTTTACTGTATTTTGGATGCTCATTTGCAGTTTGGGCTGTTACTCTTTCTGTTAAGTATCAAATAAAATTATGAGGGTCTAGAGTCTAGAGGATCAGTCAGGGTGAGTCAGGCTCAGAGGGTGAAAGAGGATGCATGTTTGAACATGAAAATGATTGGATGCATTAGTGTGGTAGGAGAATTTAGGACTAATTTCCCCTAAACTGTCAAAACACACAGATGGGGCTTCCCCGGTGGCGCAGTGGTTAAGAATCCATCTGCCAATGCAGGGGACACGGGTTCGAGCCCTGGCCTGGGAAGGTCCCACATGCTGTGGATCAACTAAGCCCATGCACTACAACTACTGAGCCTGTGCTCTAGAGCCTGTGAGCCACAACTACAGAAGCCCGTGTGCCTAGAGCCCGTGCTCCGCAACAAGAGAAACCCCCGCAATGAGAAGCCCGCTAACCACAACTAGAGAAAGCCTGCTCGCAGCAATGAAGACTCAACACAGCCAAAAATAAAATAAATAAATTTAAACAAAACAACAAAAAATAAAACACTGAGGATGCCCTTTAACTTTCCAGGCAGCAGTGTTTGGGGGTTGTTCATTCTGATAGAACAGGGAAACTGGACCAGCACAAGGGTCAGTGAGCAGAGCAAAAGGGTAATTGGAGGCCTGGCATAGCATGGGTTATTAGATTGCTTTTCAGCTAAGTACTCAATAGAAATAAGTAGTAATTAAGAAAAATTAAAGTGAAAAAATCATAACACTAACATCTCTAAAAAAAATAAAGCACAAAATAGCACCACTTCGTGGCCTATTAAAAGAGCACCACACAGTAGAGGTAGGTTTTCCAGCAGAATAGAGGAGCAGCTGTGATTCAACAAAAAAGTGAACCAGAACCTACCCACCCCCCCCCAAAAAAAAATGTCACCTGGAGACATTTTTCTTTCTATAGTTCAGTGAATGATTTAAAGATGTTACTAGGCATTTTATGGAAAGGTGGAAATATTCTTAAATTATAACCAGCAATCAATTTTCAACTTTACTATTTCTAGAAACATGTCTGTCTAAAATGTTACAGAAAAGATGTCAACCTCTGTCTCTGACCTTGAAACAAATGCTGCTGGTGACAGGAGCAAGCTAGAGAATTTCAACTTTATTCAATACCACTGTGACTCTATTGTACCATCCATATTGGTAGAGACAGCCCATTTACATAGGCATTTTCAGTGTCAATACTTTCATAATTCCCTATGTTCAAAATCAATTCTAAGTTCATTAATACCCTAGAAATTTTTTCCTGTGCAATTAAGAAAAAATAACAATGAGTTTTTACAACTGTTATGGCATTTTAATCCTGGATTCCCTTTTGGATAAATTACCTATCTTGTCACAGCCTGGTTTACACTGGGCCACCATAACACATTTATACAAGTAACATAATTGTATCCTGAACTCAGCTGCCAGCTGATTACATTTTCATTCATAACCCATCTCAATCGCCCTGCTCATTATTCTAGGTTAAAAAGGCTTTAGATAAAGGAAATCTTTGTTTACTTACATGAATTAGATCTGAGTTATGCATTCTAACCTCCATTAACCCATTCTTAAATTACCCACTACTGACATGTGAAATCATTTAAAACTCATTGATACTCATTCTATACAAAGCAATATATGTAAATAAAAGTTTTAAGGCTTTTGAGATATTAAACGGTAACAACATTTTTAAGATGTTGTATCTATACCTCTTTTTGCAAGGAAAAACTCTGTTTAATTACTAGGAACAAATAACAGCAAATTCTGTATCTTTCACTACCTATCTCTTCTGTTTCTCTAGGGTCTTATGTCATCAGAGTATCTTAATAACAACCCTTCTTACAGGATTGATTATTTGGGGTTAATAGTGCCATTATCAATAGAATGCTATATAATATTTAAATTGAAAGACTTTCTGAGAAATAAAACTAACCTGATTTTCATTCCCTTACATACTGTTTATATAACATGTGAATTTACATATGAATTTTCAGTTCTGGAAAAAGAGAAGTCATTTGTCACTCTGGTTTGTAAATATATATTACGGTCAGCATTTTCAGCTGACCTCAATGGCTTGACTAAATTTCAACTTATATAATTACTGTTTGCCTATGCAAATCACCCCTTTAATTAAAATTGCATAATATAGGCACAGTTTCATGATGTAAATTATGCTAATTTTTTTGAGTCATTAAACTTCACCAAGGATCGTCCATGCTTCTGCACTAGAGTTTCATGGATTTATTTCTAAATCATATAACTGATGAATTGGAACACAAAGCAGCCATTTTGCTGCAGCAGCTTTATACAAATGATCCTATGAAAATATAAAAGCATACCATTTTATAACCCAGTAGTACAGACAAGCTATATCTATCATCCATATCCCTAGCCTCACCTAATTTTGACACTTTTGCTTTCTAAATGCCTATATTGTTGTATTTTTATAGAAATGTGCTATTTATTTAATCAGAGAAGTAATTGCTTTGAAGTATGTTAGAATTAGGCTAATTTCTAAGACATTCTGGATCCAGTCTTCCCAAATTATTGTTATAGAAGAATCCCTGCACTGATGTGAAATATAATGTATTTGAAACTCAAATATAACAGAACTTGTGACCAGTCTGAAACATATGGTAGTAGGAAAAAGTATAAAGAGATATACACTGTGACTTTACGTAAATGGTTAATAATGAGAAAATTATCTCACAAAAGCAATAGCAAAATTTCTTTAAAAAACATCTTTTATGCTTCCTCATTCCAAAGTTTTGCAACACATCAAATCCAGTCTCTACACACTCTGGCTTTACTATCCTGTTGCCCCTTCTTTAATTTTCTCTGTTTTCCCATTCACATCTGCCTACATGTTCCTGCCCTGCCACTATTTCAGTTGCCCTTTACTGGTGTCCTAAATACCTTACGGGTGTCATTGGCATCCCTGTTTCATCTACTGTCCTTGATGCTCACAGAGAAATCCTTCAGGGTTGTCACATTCCTATTGTAAAATTGAGAGTGACCTGTATTCTTTTGCTGTCTCCCTATTTTTCATTTGCTTTTTGAGAAAATGAGGGTTTGAGCTTATTTACACATACTAAGGGGAGAAAGCCAATAGAATTAGAGCAATTGAAAACATAAATGAAAAAGGTGATAATCAGAAGATCCTAGAATAAAAGGAAGGAGAAATGACGCTGAACTATGATGAGAAATTAGCTTTAGGCAAGAGAGAATGTGGGTCACAGATGCTATCATAGAAAGGAAGGGGGGATGCCCACATGAGTTATGCTGATCTTAGGGAAACAAAGAAACAGATGATCTCTTAGGAGTAAAGAAAAATAGTAGTAGGTTTTTCTTGGCTTGCAAAGAATAAAAAAGGCCACTGAACGTATACACCAGATTCAAGTGAAGTCAAATACTAAGGCCACATTACAAAATTGGAGAGAAATGACTTTGCTTTTTCTGAAACAATCACAAACCTCAGCTCATTCAGGAAAAGGAAACCACTACTGTTGTTTTCACCTTTCACTTTTTATTTCACTGTACTTCACCACAGAATTGAAATCATTCACAGGTTCAGGGACAAGGACATCCAGGAAATTTATTATTATTATTATGGAAAACCTGAACAAACTTTTTGGCCAACCCAATAGTATCCAGCCTGTCTAGAGGAGAGATTAAAGACAAAGGTTGACATTGATATTGAACAACACTTTAATGTAATTTATTTTTATTTTATTTTATTTTACATCTTTATTGGAGTACAATTGCTTTACAATGGTGTGTTAGTTTCTGCTTATTAAAAAGTGAATCAGTTATACATATACATATGTCTCCATATCTCTTCCCTCTTTCATCACCCTCCCTCCCACTCTCCCTATCTCACCCGTCTAGGTGGTCACAAAGCACCGAGCTGATCTCCCTGTGCTATGCAGCTGCTTTCCACTAGCTATTTATTTTACGTTTGGTAGTGTATATATGTCCACGCCACTCTCTCACTTTCTCCCAGCTTACCCTTCCCCCTCTCTGAATCCTCAAGTCCATTCTCTAGTACATCTGCATCTTTACTCCCATCTTGCTCCTAGGTTCTTCGTGACCATTTTTTTTTTTTTTTAAGATTCCATATATGTTAGCATACAGTATTTGTTTTTCTCTTTCTGACTTACTTCACTCTGTGTGACAGTCTTTAGCTCCATCCACCTCACTACAAATAACTCACTTTCTTTCCTTTTTATGGCTGAGTAATATTCCATTGTATATATGTGCCACATCTTCCTTATCCATTCATCTGTTGATGGACACTTAGGTTGCCTCCATGTCCTGGCTATTGTAAATAGAGCTGCAATGAACATTTTGGTACATGACTCTTTTTGAATTATGGCTTTCTCAGGGTATATGCCCAGTAGTGGGAGTCCTAGGTCGTATGGTAGTTCTATTTTTAGTTTTTTAAGGAACGTCCATAATGTTCTCCATAGAGGCAGTAATTTACATTCCCAGCAACAGTGCAAGAGGGTTCCCTTTTCTCCACACCCTCTCCAGCATTTATTGTTTGTAGATTTTTTGATGATGGCCATTCTGACTGCGGTGAGATGATATCTCATTTTAATTTTGATTTGCATTTCTCTAGTGATTAATGATGTTGAGCAGTCTTTCATGTGTCTGTTGACAATCTGTATATCTTCTTTGGAGAAATGTCTATTTAGGTATTCTGCCCATTTTTGGATTGGGTTGTTTGTTTTTTAATGTTGAGCTGCATGGGCTGCTTATAAATTTTGGAGATTAATCCTTTGTCAGTTGCTTCATTTGCAAATATGTTCTCCCATTCTGAGGGTTGTCTTTTCCTCTTGTTTATGGTTTCCTTTTCTGTGAAAAACGTTTTAAGTTTAATTAGGTCCCATTTGTTTATTTTTGTTTTTATTTCCATTTCTCTAGGAGGTGGGTCAAAAAGGATCTTGCTGTGATTTAAGTCATAAAGTGTTCTGCCTATGTTTTCCTCTAAGAATTTGATGGTGTCTGGCCTTATTAGACCTAAGTAGGTCTTTAATCCATTTCGAGTTTATTTTTGTGTATGGTGTTAGGGAGTGTTTTAATTTCTTCTTTTACATGTAGCTGCCCAGATTTCCCAGCACCACTTATTGAAGAGTCGGTCTTTTCTCCACTGTATATTCTTGCCTCCTTTATCAAAGATAAGGTGACCATATGTGCGTGGTTTATCTCTGGGCTTTCTATCCTGTTCCATTGATCTATATTTCTGTTTCTGTGCCAGTACAATTCTGCCTTGATTGCTGTAGCTTTGTAGTATAGTCTGAAGTCAGGGTGCCTGATTCCTCCAGCTCCGTTTTTCTTTCTCAAGAATCTTTGACTATTCGGGGTCTTTCGTATTTCAATACAAATTGTGAAATATTTTGTTCTAGTTCTGTGAAAAATGCCATTGGTGGTTTGATAGGGATTGCACTGAATCTGTAGATTGCTTTGGGGAGTAGAGTCATTTTCACAATGTTGATTCTTCCAATCCAAGAACATGGTATATCTCTCCATCTGTTTGTATCATCTTTAATTTCTTTCATCAGTGTCTTATAATTTTCTGCATACAGGTCTTTTGTCTCCTTAGGTAGGTTTATTCCTAGATATTTTACTCTTTTTTTTGCAATGGTAAATGGGAGTGTTTTCTTAATTTCTCTTTTAGATTTTTCATCATTAATGCATAGGAATGCAAGAGATTTCTGTGCATTAATTTTGTATCCTGCTGCTTTACCAAATTCATTGATTAGCTCTAGTAGTTTTCTGGTAGCATCTTTAGGATTCTCTATGTATAGTATCATGTCATCTGCAAACAGTGACATCTTTACTTCTTTTCGGATTTGGATTCCTTCTATTTCTTCTTCTCTGATTGCTGTGGCTAAAACTTCCAAAACTATGTTGAATAACAGTGGTGAGAGTGGGCAAACTTGTCTTGTTCCTGATCTTAGTGGAAATGGTTTCAGTTTTTCACCATTGAGGACGATGTTGGCTGTGGGTTTGTCATATATGGCCTTTATTATGTTGAGGGAAGTTCCCTCTATGCCTACTTCCTGGAGGGTTTTTATCATAAATGGGCGTTGAATTTTGTCTAAAGCTTTTTCTGCATCTATTGAGATGATCAGATGATTTTTCTCCTTCAGTTTGTTAATATGGTGTATCACACTGATTGATTTGCATATATTGAAGAATCCTTGCATTCCTGGGATAAACTCCACTTGATCGTAGTGTATGATCCTTTTAACGTGCTGTTGGATTCTGTTTGCTAGTATTTTGTTGAGGATTTTTGTGTCTATGTTCATCATGATATTGGCCTCTAGTTTTCTTTCTTTGTGACATCTTTGTCTGGCTTTGGTATCAGAGTCATGGTGGCCTTGTAGAATGAGTTTGGGAGTGTTCCTCCCTCTGCTATATTTTGGAAGAGTTTGAGAAGGAAAGGTGTTAGCTCTTCTCTAAATGTTTGATAGAATTCGCCTGTGAAGCCAGCTGGTCCTGGGCTTTTGTTTGTTGGAAGATTTTTAATCACAGTTTCAATTTCAGTGCTTGTGATTGGTCTGTTTATATTTTCTATTTCTTCCTTGTTCAGTCTCGGAAGGTTGTGCATTTCTAAGAATTTGTCCATTTCTTCCAGGTTGTCCATTTCATTGGCATACAGTTGCTTGTAGTAATCTCTCATGATCCTTTGTATTTCTGCAGAATCAGTTGTTACTTCTCCTCTTGATTTGAGTCTTCTCCCTTTTATTTTTTTTGGATAAGTCTGGCTAATGGTTTATCAATTTTGTTTATATTCTCAAAGAACAAGCTTTTAGTTTTATTGATCTTTGCTGTCATTTCCTTCATTTCTTTTTCTTTTATTTCTGATCTGAATTTTATGATTTCTTTCCTTCTGCTAGCTTTGGGTTTTATTTGTTCTTCTTTCTCTAATTGCTTTAGGTGTAAGGTTAGGTTGTTTATTTGAGAAGTTTCTTGTTTCTTAAGGTAGAATTGTATTGCTATAAACTTCCCTCGTAGAACTGCTTTTGCTACATCCCATAGGTTTTGGGTCGTCGTGTTTTCATTGTCATTTGTTTCTAGGTATTTTTTTTATTTCCTCTTTGATTTCTTCAGTGATCTCTTGGTTATTAAGTAGTGTGTTATTTAGCCTCCACGTGTTTGTATTTGTTACAGATTTTTCCTGTAATTGATATATAGTCTCATAGTGTTGTGGTCAGAAAAGATACTTGATATGATTTCAATTTTCTTAAATTTACCAAGGCTTGATTTGTGACCCAAGATATGATCTATACTGGAGAATGTTCCATGAGCACTTGAGAATAATGTGTATTCTGTTGTTTTTGGATTGAATGTCCTATAAATATCAGTTAAGTCCATCTTGTTTAATGTATCATTTAAAACTTGTGTTTCCTTATTTATTTTCAATTTGGATGATCTGTTCATTGGTGAAAGTGGGGTGTTAAAGTCCCCTACTATGAATGTGTTACTGTCGATTTCCCCTTTTATGGCTGTTAGTATTTGCCTTATGGATTGATGTGCTCCTATGTTGGGTGCATAAATATTTACAATTGTTCTATCTTCTTCTGGGATTGATCTCTTGATCATTATGTAGTGTCCTTCTTTGTCTCTTGTAATAGTCTTTGTTTTAAAGTCTATTTTGTCTGATATGAGAGTTGCTACTCCAGCTTTCTTTTGATTTCCATTTGCATGGAATAACTTATTCCATCCCCTCACTTTCAATCTGTATGTGTCCCTAGGTCTGAAGCGTGTGTCTTGTAGACAGCATATATACAGGTCTTGTTTTTGTATCCATTCTGCCAGTCTGTATCTTTTGGTGGGAGCATTTAATCCATTTACATTTAAGGTAATTAGCAAAATGTATGTTCCTATTACCATTTTCTTAATTGTTCTGGTTTTATTATTGTAGTTCTTTTCCTTCTCTTGTGTTTCTTGCCTAGAAAAGTTCCTTTAGCATTTGTTATAAAGCTGGTTTGGTGGTGCTGAATTCTCTTAGCTTTTGCGTATCTGTAAAGGTTTTAAAATAGGTTTGATGATATAGATAGAATAGAATTTAATAAAATGAAATTGTCAGGATACATAACTTAGTGACAAGACACCGTAGTGCTCACACTCTGTAGTCTGACAGCCTTGGTTCAAGTAAATACTCTCATACTTAGTACTGTAAGGACTTCAGTCATATTACTTAATGATTCTGTGCCTCAGTATTCTTAAATGTAGAACAAGCATCATACTGAGAGTTCCAATTTAGAAAGCTCTTGTGGACATTATATAAGTCACAGTGAATTAAGCACTTGTAACACACTTCATGCATTGGTACCCTTTTAATGGAAGCTATTATTACACAACCTTTTGCAATTTTCAAATCATCCACTTAAATTGTTTCAACAGAAGGAAAACTTTTCTCTTTTCATTTGTTGACCTAAAACAAATAAAGTGCCAGGTATTATTCCAGCAAAAATGGGTTTATTCGGGAGCAGCGGAGAATTGGAGTTCCGGGTTCTGCAACCACGGCAAGCCACTGCAAGTCCTCACATGGCAAGGGAAGGAGAAGGATGTTATAGAGAGGAAAAGGAAGTTGAGAGGACTGTAGGAGACAAAGAGTCCATGCTTTTCATTGGCTGAATTCTTGCCAGGAAAGAAGAGTCTTTGTTTTCCCTTTGGACTCTGCTGTTGTCACAGGGTATGAGAGTTCTCCCTTCTCGTCTCCTAACTCCATTTAACTGAGGTTTCTGTTTATTAATATTTTACATTTTTCTTTTTTTATCAATATCTTTTTCTGATAGCATCAATGATTAAGAGTCAGGTTTTCTAGTTTCAGTGACTGTTTGCTCCTCAGTAGTAGGAAGGACCTTTCCTGGGTATAGTGTCTCGTGCTGGAGGAAAAGTGCACAGATTGGAAAGTTATTAGTCTCATTCAAGTAACAAGGAGGGATAGGTAGGAGAACTCTCAGACACTTTTTATCTAAAGACCACATGTTATTAAGATCATAGACACTGGAGATCATCTGAAGTGTTATGTCGTCATCAAATGTTTGACAAACTTCCAACAGGCCTGGTCCGGATGTCTTGGGAAAGCTGTCTCATTAGCTATATTCTGCTTCAGTTCCAGGAAATCTTTACTTTCAGGTCACAAGATGATGTGTAGCCAAGGTTCAGCACTTTATTTAGGTGCATCACATGAATCCAAGTCTATTCCTTGGAGGTTGGCAGCACAAGTGTTGGTTAGCAGTATATGATAGGTGTCTCTCCAGTGAGAGTTCTTCTGGAGGAGTCTTTTCCAATAGACTGAATCTCCAGGTTGCAAGGGGTGATGATTAAGGTCTTCATCTCCTGAGGGCTCACCATGAAAAGATTGCTGTACCGAAGCATGATCATTTTTATGGAAAAAATTAGGCCTTTGCTGTAATGGAGTATCTCTCCTTTTATCAGCTGTGAGTCAAAAGAAGCAGGAACCAAGTGCATTGGGCATCCTGTGATTATCTCAAAGCGTGAGTGTTAATGCATTCCAAAGTAAATCTGAGATTTAGAAGGACCAATGACAATGCTTTCAGCCAAGGTATTTGGAGAGCCCCTATAAATGTTGCCAACTCAGTCTTTAAAATGCCGTTCGTGTGTTCCACTAAATGAGAGGATCGAGGATGCTAAGCACAGTGAAATTGTTGTAAAAACCAGCCAAACAGTTCAGATGTATGAAAGTTCCTGGACAGTAAAATGGGTTCCTTAATCACTAAGAAGTTTGAGAGGGGTATCCTCAGGTAGGGATAACTTTTCTCAAAGGACTTTAGCCACAGAAGAAACAGTAGCCTCTACGCAAATGAAGGCTTCAGTCCAGTGTGAAACCATACAGACCATGACTAAAACATATTTATAATCATGAGATGGAGGCAGTGGTATGAAATGCATTTGCCAGACCTTGAATGGTCCATTCGGCAATTTTAAATGTCCAGCAGCAGTACTGACAGGTTTCCCTTGGTTGTACTTCAGACAAGTGGGGCAAGAGAGATAGGTGCATTTTGTGGCCTTTTAAATAAAGTCTCCCCAGCAACACTGATCCACAAAGGCTGTCATTTGGTCAGTAGACCAATGGTTTAATGAATATACAGTGGTGAAGGGTGGGAATTTTAGAATCTCCGATAGGACTGGGTTTTTATTTGGTTCAAACCAGAGCTTTCTCTTCTTACAAACCGAAAATTGTTGAGTTTTTAATTTATTTTTCTTTTCTGCGGCCAATTTGGGGTATCTCTAGCCAGTTTTTCAAAATCATCGTTGGGGAAAGTATCCCTTTGCCTATGACACAGATTTGGCTGTAGATTTGGTCCCTTTAAGAGCAGCATTCCTGTGGAAATATCAGCAAGGTGATTTTTCTTAGCTTCCAAAGAGTCAAGTTTAGAATCCCCAGGAATGTTTATAACAGCTAAACTGGCAAGTTAAAATATTTCTTTTAATAATTCCCGAATATTGGGGCAATTTTAAATTGCATTTCCACTGAAAGTAAGAAAGACATGTTGGTGCCTCCAAAATATTCCAAAATCATTAGCTACTCCTAAAGCATATCTACTATCAGGTTACTGGCAGTTTTGTCCTTAGTTAAAGTAGATGTAAAAGCATATAATTTAGCCTACTAGGCTAAAGTAGCCGTAGGTAAAGATGCTGACTCAACATCCAAAGGAGTTGTAAAGGCATACACAGCACAATATTTGCCATTGTCATCTTTTAAATATGAACCATCAGTGAACCATGCGAAGTCAATGTTAGCCAATGGAATTTCCTGTAGATCATCAGGAGAACTCAGGGGATAGTCCATTAGTGTTGAGCAGTCATGAGGGACTTTGTTGGTGATGGAGAGGAGAAAAGTAGTTGGGTTATGGTTATTAACATAGAATTACATGAGAAGAAGTTAACAAATGGACTTCATAGTAGATGTGAGGGATGACTGAGAAATGTTGATGTGATAAGAATTCAGGGGACTTTCAACTGAATGAGGTACAGAAATAAATATAGAGGATCCCACGAGGATTTTCTCAGTGACCTTAACCAAAAGGGCGGTGGCCATAATGGTTCTAAGGCAAGGGATGTATCCCCCATGCCACAGCGTTCAGCTGCTGGCTATCATATCCTATGGCTTGATGGTGGTCCCTGTGTTCTGGGGTAAGTACTTCAAAGTCATTCCTTTCCTCTTTATATACAAAAAGGAAATCTGATAATTGGGATGTCCAAGGTCAGGTGGGTTCATCAAGCTCTCCTTTAAAGACTTGAACTCTATGTCATCCAGTTCTTCCCATAAAATTGAGTCAGGGTTGTTATTGTTGAGTACAACATATGGAGGTTTTTCCATAGAGAAATTTGGAACCTAATTTCAGCAATAACCAACTAGCCAGAGAAAACCTCATGGTTTGTGGTTAATTTGGGGTTTTAGGAATCTTAGGACACCATAAAGTCTATCTGGATCTAGGTGTAGCCATGGTTCTGATATCAGATGCCCTAAAGATCAAACCTGGGTTTGGGCAAACTATAATCTTTCTTTGGAGACCTTGTGTTTCTTTAAGGTTAAAAGCTTTAACAAGTGGATGCTGTCTTCCTGTGTAGAGGGTTCAGAAGGAGAGCAAAGAAGCAAATGATTCGCATGCATATTACAACAAAGTAGAACCTCTAGGGAACTATATATCATCCAGATCAGCCTTTAAGATTTGTGAGAAAGAAGGACTCTCAGTAAAACCCTAAGGCATTACTAGTAATTATTTTTCTTACCAAGTGAAGACAAAAAAATATTGTCTCCCTTCATCAACTGAAATATTAAAGAATACTCTGTAATCTCAATAATCAATTATATTAAAGAATTTTGGAGGGAATGGATGTTAGTAACACATGATGGTTGGTAACAACAGGGTGTCCAGGGATAATAATGTTGCTTATTTCTCAGAGATCCTGAACAAACCTCTACTTTTGGCTCTTAGGTTTTCTCACCAGTAAAATGGGAGTGTTACAGGAGCTAGTATTTTTTTTTTTTTTTTTAAGATGTTGGGGGTAGGAGTTTATTTATTTATTTATTTATTTTTGCTGTGTTGGGTCTTCGTTTCTGTGCGAGGACTTTCTCTAGTTGTGGCAAGGGGGGGGCACTCTTCATCGCGGTGCGCGGGCCTCTCACTATCGCGGCCTCTCTTGTTGCGGAGCACAGGCTCCAGACGCGCAGGCTCAGTGAGTTGTGGCTCATGGGCCTAGTTGCTCCGCGGCATGTGGGATCATCCCAGACCACGGCTCGAACCCGTGTCCCCTGCATTAGCAGGCAGATTCTCAACCACTGCGCCACCAGGGAAGCCCAGGAGCTAGTATTAATACAAGGGATAATGAAGCCTTAGGCCTTGTAATCTTCTCTTATGGGCTTTGTGCCTTGAGGGGCTTTTTACTTATAAGGTATTGATTAATTCTGGGAAGAGGTTTTGAGGAGTCTATCTGTATCTTAATGGGAGGTGCACTGTGAATTTTGCCAACATCAGTTGGAGATTTTGGCCATAAGGAAAGTGGTAGCTGATTGAATATGGAAAAATGATCAGTGTTTCCAGAATCAGCTCTAGTACCACTAGGGATGGAACAAATAGAAGATGTCAAATGGTGATTTTTAATTCATCTGGTTGGTTACTTTTATGACTACTGTCAATTGCTAGAATCATTTTCCCATTTTGGGAAAAATAAGTTCCAATATGATACTTCTGTAAGAAGCTTCAGCCTAAGTAATGGGTAGGGGCAGAGGAACTGAAGAGAAAAGGTTGTGTATTTCTTAAAAGGTCTAAACAAAAGGAAATATGTTCAGATCAGGAGCTCTAGAGGTTCATTAGAGATCCCCACAATTGAACTGTTTTAGTACTCTGAGACAGGGGCTGTTTTATAGTAGTGGGGTTGAGTATCGAGAATGCAGCTCTGTTGTCAATTAGAACTGGAAGCCATTCAACCCAATCTGGAGAAATGTTTCTCCAAGATGATTAAGAGGGAAGATTGGAAAGAACCCCTGCAGTTCCTTGGGGCCTGTCATTGAGAATTGGGATGTTGGAAAGCCTGGTGAGAGGGCTGAAGCCTCTAAACTGCTTAAATTTATAACAATCTATTTTCCAACATCCTGTCTCTTTGAAATAATGGCAGAAACTAGGAGGGTTTTTGTTTTGTTGAGGAGCCTTCATTTGCTGGAGTTGAAGATGAATTTTTGCAGCCTTCCATTGAGGTGACTCACCTAGAAGGAGAGAAAGCTGGTTTGCAAGATTAACTAAATCTGAAGTGAACATATTTTCTCATTTCATCCCAGTCTTTTTTATTAGAAGAGAAAGTTCCTGGTTCAGCCATTAATACAAATCAGATTAAAAGCTCCCTGAGTGGAATGAGTAACAGAAGGAAGACCAGAATTTTCTTTAAAAACAATCTGAAGCCAATTATAATAGTTATGAAGAGTTTTATCAGTTTTTTGTGCACATACCTGAATTTTGTTTCAATCAACGGGCTTTGGAAAAGCCTTAGGAATTGCTCGATGAAGTCACCTAGTGATTGCCTGAATCTGATCATCTAATAAATTAGCAGCCTGGTCTCCCAGTTGTAATTCTAGAGACCTTTCAGGATTTTCCCAATTAGTGGCTTTCATCCAATTCTGGGCCTGTTCTTCACTGGCAATCATACGAACTAGCTGATAGAAGCCAGGGAAACCAGGTTGATAATTTGAATGACTGTTAAATTCCTCAGCAAATCTGTGAGGATCTTTGGTTATTTTGGGAAAATGTTTGACTATGGCTTGAAGTTTAGCTTTAGTCCAGGGAATATAAGAAATTAAGGGTTTTGTCTCTGGATCCTCAGAAAGCTTACTTTTAAAGGGACAGGTTCTGAGAAGTTCAGAGAAAAAAAGGGAGTGGGGAGGGTTTCAGAGTATAGGGGAAGTTTGCTGAGGGAATTAGTACAGGGAACTTGAGGTGTAGAGGAGGCATAGGGGTCAGAGAAGAGAAGGAGGAAGATTGGCACCTGAGGTGGAGTCTGTCCATCTGTCCATGAGGAGCAAGGAAGAGAGACAATATGGCGCCAGATGTGGAGCCTGAGATAAAGAAGCTGAGGAAGAAGAGCCTGAGGCTTTGAGTCTTTTTTCTTCCTTTAATCCTTTGTTTCCCTCAGTTAATCTTAAAATCTTAATTTGCAGTGAGGCAATTTTAGACTCCTGGTAACACTGGGAAGCTGCAATTGAAATAAGCATTCCACTCAGTTCTGGAAATTTTTGAGCTTTTGTTATCCAATTTGGCTTTAGGAAAATTAAGTTTGGAGATTTCAAAAGTTTCCCATAATGGCCACTGATATTCTCAATTGCCTTTGGTCAGGTCAGTTCATTTAGTTAACAATGAGCATGTGGGAGGACCATGATTTTTAAACATAAAATTGGCAGGAGTCCTTTTGCAGGGAGCAGAGATGCCCTCACAATATTTAGATAACTGGGATCCTATTTCTCAGAGGTTTTTCTCTAAAGTAAACAGAGCTCAAGCAGTTTACAGCACAAACAGCTCAATTCAAATAGGTTATAAGCTAATCACAGCCTGTTCTAAGGAGACAGCTTGGTTCTGACAGAGCCAGGCCAGTCCAGAGAAGAGCCCCTTACAAAGGAACAGGTCAAAGGCTGAAAAACCAGCACCATTTCAGAAAAATAGCCTCTGTTCCAAAAGGAATGAGCCAAAGGTGTTTTCAGTCATCTTCAGTGGAAACAGTCTAATCTCAAAATCAGGCCAAAGTGCCAAACGAGTACTCATATACAAAACAAGGCCTCAACCAGTGAGATGAAATGTTAACATAGATCCTGAGTAAAACCTGGAAAGCTTCAGACACAAAGGCGACATGAGCTCAGATCCAGAAAGAAATACATACCTTCAAACTTCAGGCTGACCAAAAAGCAATGAGTGACAATGGACTCAATTGTGGGTACTGCACCTATTTGCTCACCAGCCCTGGAGCCATTGGGGGTCTTCCTCTGTCACCGTACGGACACCAGTATCTTGACCTGAAACAAATAGACTACCATATATTTCTCCAGCAAAGATGGGTTTATTTGGGATCAGCAGAGAACTGCATTTCAGGGTCTGTAGCCATGGTGAGCCTTGTGCAAGTCCCTGCACAGCAAGGGACAGGAGGACACTTTTATAGGGAGGAAAATGAATTTGGGAGGGCTGTAGTAAACAACAGCCCACGGCTTTTCCTTGACTGAGGGCTTGCCAGGAAGGAGTCTTTCTTCCTGTCGGACTCTGCCAAGTCTCAGGGAGTGATAGCTCCGCTTCTAGTCTCCCAACTCGATTTAATGGAGGTTTCGGTTTACTAATTTATTACACCTTTATATCGGGAAAGGATATATGTTGGAAACATAGACAGGATAAGAAGTAATTTTTTTTCCCCTCAGGGAATAAATTAGTTGCAACTTCAGAAGAGGAGCCTGAGTGTAAAATCATTTAATTTTGAGATATTAGTTCAAATGTTTGTTATAGCACAGTGTTACATAACAACCAAATCAATTAAAATACAAGATTTTAAAATATAAGGTAAACAATGTTAAGTGTAACTAAAAGTAATGAAATCTGTGTGTTTAACTTGACTGGAACTGATATTTTTACTCCTTAGTGTGTTGAAATATATTGGTTGTAGAGAAAAAGGGTCATGCTTTTTCCTTGACCAACTGAATATTTTATAGATTGTGTTTTACCAGTAAGTGTGAACCATGTTTTTTTTCATATAAATTAAACTAGATATCACTTGCCTAATAAATGGATGATTTGGGGGCTCTCTCATACAATGTTTTTTAAAATAAATAAGGAAATTTGGTATAATGTATGCTTTTGGGAATTTGTCAAGAGAATATATGCAGAATCAAAAGTTCACTTGGGTAGAGCACAAATACAGAAGGATATGTCAAAACCTGAATACAGGCAGAACTGTTTTCATGGTCCTGATACATGTGGATCTCCATTACCATAGTTTAGTGGTTTAGTTAAATATCACTAATCTCCCAACGAAAAGATTCAAATTTCTGTTACCACAGTATATTAACTGTGTAATTCCATGAAGAACAAGTTTTGCTGCAAGCTATTCAGTCCAAAAGTCATTATGTCAAAGCAGATATACATCATAATGACAGACATGTCACTTCTTTCAAAGTCTGCACAGCTGTTATTTAGTTTACACACAAACATAAAGAATTTAGTTGTGTTGCTTCATTGTCACTCAGCAATAAACCCACATGATATTATACAAAAATGAGTAGAGAAAGGACACTGGCTCCCCCCAAAATGAAAGTACACAAAAAGCAAAAAGTGACAGCTCTGGTAGTAAAATTTGAATCAGATGTGAATGGAGTTACGGAAGTAACTGATCATTAGAATGTTGACACTGTTGTCATTCAAGGGACTCCGTGGATACAGAGAAACTTGTTTGAAGGCAAACTTATAGACATAAATGAGGAAAGTAGTTGTAATGAAAAGCATAAAGATGTCCTAGAGGAAGTGACACCAGAAAAAAACCTTCACATTAAAGACACTTTTGGAGATATTGTACAACATTGAAACACAAAAAATCAAGGTTGGCAGCTGATCTAAATTTAGCAAAAGTATGAAAATCGGCCAAGGTATAGGAAAGTTCCTCACTCTGTATCCACAGTGTATCAAACAGTGAAGGCAAACACCATTCAAACTATTCTTGATGAGTTGGGTTTTTTTGCAAAGTAATATCTATCTATCTATCTATCGAGAAATCCTCCCTACCATGAACTTTAAGTCCATAGGCATATTTTTAAACATCATCAAATTTCAGTTTCCTAAACTATAACATGATATTATAGAGATAACAAATCTATGTGTAGCACATCAGAGATTTAAAATGGGTATAAATAAAATATGATCTATGAAATAGCTTACAGTCCTCAATGTGTTATGCAAAAATAAATTATTATAACTGACTCATCTCCTTAGTCTAGCCAAATAAGACATTGGCTACTGACTTTATTAATAATATCAAGTCTAGAATATACTACATAGACCCTTTTCAGAGAACTGTTTCAAACATGCGGTTTTGGAGATAAAAGACATCAGCATTTTTTTATAGTTTCATCTTGCTTTGCATTTTCAATATTAATTTAGATCTTAATGGATCAGAGGACATGTAGACTCAACAAGAGATGATTCTAATATGGGTCAAATATATTAACCCTGTTCTTGGTATTATTGAGATGTACTGGAGTGGATATTGTCTATTCAGAAGGAGGGCAATAAAAGAGTTTCAACTGCAGCTTACTACACACTAAACTGATCTGACTACACCTCAGTTCTGATTAACAAGTGATGGCAAAGGGCTATTCGTGACTATGTACATGCCACGAAAGCATTTCAAGACTCATGTCATTCTGAAACCAGTGCTTGTTTTATAATTTATAAAGCATTACATCTTATTACCTTCTGACAAGATGTGTGAAGGAACTAAATCCCCTGAATCCATTCTGTTGCTAGAATAAAATATTTATTTCCTAGTGGGTATCCTGACCTGCCAATTGCTTCAAAATCTCGACCCATATTTGTTATCATATTTTCTAAGGTTATGCACATGCTAAGATCTTTTCTCTTTCTTGTGTCTTCCATTATAGTAAGTGATATAGGAGGTATTCTCAAGACAAAATTTTGACAAGACATTATTCAATAGAACATTTCTACATACATTATTCATTGTATTTTTGAGAAGATATTGGTAAAAGAATAAGAGGAAAAGAAGAAAGGGCATTTTAGATGCATAATTCAAACATAAACGCCATGAAATAGTAAATTGACAACTTGGAATCATAGTTTTTATATTTGAGATTAAATACAAATTCTCAGGATAATAAAATGGTTAAGCACAAAGACACTAGACCTCAACTAACCATGCGAACTTGATCTAGAGATTGATTGAACTCTCCATTCTCTGTTTTCTGATCTGTAAATGGGTGATGATTTCCACATAAGATTTTTGGCTAGACACAAACATTCAGACTATAGCAAGGGGATATCCAGATCTGGGGAGCACAAGGATTATATTTTTGGGACCTTCCTTTCAGAAATGAATACAACATTTAAATACAAAATTATTTACATAAGGGAATGATTAATTTGGAATGAGAAATAAATCACCATAAAGTAGATTTGAAATATGTTCTAAAACCCATAAATACCATAAAATCTTGAGAAGTAGAATGCTATTTTTATTGACCACCTGACACTTCTATTATAATTTTCAACAGACTAACTTCTGGATCCTGACAATGCAAACTGCTTCTCCTCTACTACTTATATTTTTCCGATGTCTGTTACAACTGAACACTTTGCTATGGCTTTTTGACTCCTGACTTGCACCTTTGTCTCACAGCACTGGGTAAGTGGACCTATTGGCAGGTAAAAATAGTTTTAGAAGACAAACTTTCACTGGGACAACTGGGAAAACCCTAACAGTTCATGAAATTTGTTTCAAAATTTCTAAATAAATTCACTAAATGCATACCTAAATCATCTTCTTTCTTGGCCAATCACAAAAAAAAAAAAAAAAAAAAAAAAAAAAAAAAAAAAAAAAGCCCAGTCTCTCAAATACCGCCTGAGAAAAAGTATTTTTCCTGACTGACCTTTCACAAATGAAGGGCTAATAAGTCAGTACTGGAGAGAATGTGCATGTGAAATAAGAAGAAAAGAGACACAAGAGTCTAATATTTTTTATCCCTTTATTGCCACAAAGGTCATAGTTGTCACAGATTTCAGAGTTAAAGACTAATACAGAGTTGTACATGTGACAGAGACAGTATACCACCGTGGGGCAACAAGACTGCTGAAAGGTGATACTCCCCCAAAACAACACATTTTCTAGTTCATGGGTTAAGAATAGGAGAAACAAAGAAAAAAGGTGCTATTTGTGGAGAATAATAAAACTTAGTGAGACTGACAGGCCAAGCTGTGGCATTTGATCTCAGATTTTAGAATGTAGAGAGGATATTTTGACCTTAGTAATTTTAAAATCATATAATAGTATTCCACTTATGAAATCCTACCTAAATTGTGTGAGACACCTTAAACTGCCCGTGCAAGGAGAGATAAAACTCTTCTCTACCTTGATTGTGGTAGTTATATGTCGGTATGAATTTATCAAAATCTATAGAATTTTTCACTAAAAAGTGTTAATTTAATTGTATGTAAATGCTATCCTAATAAAAATACTTTTAGAACCCCTTTGGTAATAATAATGACAACAACAATAACGAAGTAAATGAAAACAGGGGCAAAAGTATTTGCACTTTAAATCACAAAGGGCTAAGTTCCATAACTGAAAGTGCTTATAAAATCTGAAAAGAAAAAGTCTGATAATAATTAAACAAAAACTATCATCAGGTATTTCATGGGAAGTAGAAATACAAAAGGCCCTTTAATATATAAAATATCTTTAATCTTACTCGTAAAAGAAATACAACTTCAAAATGATCGTGTCTAATAAATTATTTTATTAAATCCAATGTGTGATACCTACTCTATTAGGAAAGCCATGTGGACATAGGCACTCTCATAAATTGCTGATGTATATGTAAAATTATAAAATACTATGAAGAAACTGTGGCACAGGACTCGAAATGTCAGCACACAAGACATGGTGGTCATATTCACCAGGCGGCTCCCATTGAAATGCAAAATTCAAGAGCTCAAAAAAAGACCATATGAAGCTTTCAATACAGAATAGGTGATTGGGACTTCCAGCATTTCAAATTTTTTTAATTTTGAAGAAATCAGTAGTGCACCCAATACCATATTCTTAGAAAAAAATACCCAGAATAAACAGACACCTCCCTTCCCTGGCCCCGCAAAATCTGGTAAATGCATAAAAACAAAATTTGCTGAGATTTCTCCCAATTAAGTTTATGTACACAGGTTAAGTCATGGATTCTAGACAAATAAAAAGATTGTTCAGCAATTAAGGTTAGAACACTCTACTTATGCATCAAAAGCTCCTCTAGCTCAGACTCAAGACAATAAGTGAATACATGGGAATGAATTTTATAATTTAATTGATTTGTAATATAATTGGCATGGGTCAAATACTTTTTATTTTGGACTTTAATTCCTTCAAAAATTAACATTATTGGACTTGCACTTGCAATGGCATTTGATATTTGACATGATTTTGCCGTAAAAATTTGATTAAAGGAGAGGGTTTGTAGTGAGTAATGAATTAATGGGTGAATTTTCAGGCTTGGGTGCAAAGAGGCCTTTGATTTAGTTCAATGAATGCACTTATGAAGGGAGGAATAAAATTATTGTCATAGATAGTTGGCATCACCCCATTTCTATCTGACAGTAAACTAAATATATCCAAAGGAAAATAACTGAATAGTGTGAAGGGGCTGTCTTCTCCTTATGCCTAATTTTTTTTTTTTTTTTTTTTTTTTTTAATGTAGGAGGTAAGATCAAATAGTTTGAGGTGACTGTTCTCTCTCTGCCCCTTTCTGCCCGGAGTATTTTGAATGACATCTGATTCCCTATTTAAGGGAATAAATTAAACATGCTTTACTCCGTTTCTTCATTTTTCCTATTGGGAGTAACTAACTGCTGGGAGAAGGGGTTCTCTTCTCTTATTTCGGACCACAAATCTTACTCGGCTAATCACCTGAATGTGGTGTGTGCATGTGTGTTCATATGTATGTTTGTGTGTGTGCTGGGTGTGTAGTGTGGATGTACACAATTCTGGCAATATTTTTGTATAGAGCAAATCTTTTTTGCTCACAGGAAAGTTAAATCCTCAAACAGAGCTTTTATCAGTAAACTGATAATTTGGTGTCCACCTGCTACAACTTAGTCTTTTTTTTTTTTTAATTTAATCAAAGCTCAGGTCATTTAGAATGGTCCTATTTACTGGGACTTTGCAAAGACCCTTGTAACGACCTTAATAATCCTGGGATGTAGAGCCAGGCAAAAGCTCAATCAGAGATTTAGTCACAGAATTCAGTAGGAAAAGTATATTCAGGTTTCTCCTCTATCTTAACCTACCATAAACGAATTAAAGGGCTTTAAAATATTATTTGATAGCTTGTTCACTTTTCTTATGTCATTTGTTGAATCAGTATATTTCATATCTTTATAGTTATATATGCTATATACCAGATCATGTAATATATATTATTATATTTAATGTTAAGTTAAAAAAATTTATAACTCTGAGTTGTTGAATATCATGCCTCTTCTATATTTTTGATATTCACTGGAGTAGAGGGATAGGAGAATATGTCAGTGGAAATTCTACTCCATGGATATAAATTACTCCTTTGGAATAAAGGCACTTATATATTCATTCAAAATAAGTTAAAATATTATTTGAAGGCTTCCCTGGTGGTGCAGTGGTTGAGAGTCCGCCTGCCGATTCAGGGGACACGGATTCGTGCCCCGGTCCGGGAAGATCCCACATGCCGCAGAGCGGCTGGGCCCGTGAGCCATGGCCGCTGAGCCTGCGCGTCCGGAGCCTGCGCTCCGCAACGGGAGAGGTCACAACAGTGAGAGG
>NW_006796728.1:527307-593608 GCF_000442215.2 Lipotes vexillifer | reverse complement strand
AAAAAAAAATATATATATATATATATATATATATAGTTTGAATATCTAATACGGGCCCCCAAATATTCTAAGCCATGGGGATACAATAGTGAACCAAATCGACAAGTCTTCTCATATTATAGAGCTTTTTATTATACCGAGGAGACTCAGTCAATAAACAAAGTAAATAAATAAACACATTAATACACTTGGCATTTCCAATAGTCATTGTTATGAAAAAAACAAAACTAAGCAATGTGATAGAGAATATATCAATTTTATATTGCTATGCATCAAACCTCATTGAAACTTAGTGATTTAAGATTACTCTTATTTACTTGCTCATAATTTTCTGGATTGGTATTTTGGGCTGGGCTCTGTTTGGTCTTATCTGTGGTCACTTTTTCAACTATACTTATATGTGGCTTGGCAGAGGCTGGAAGTTCAAGATGGCTTCACTCACATAACTGGAAGTTAGTATGGAATGAGCCTCTCCCACAGGTTTGCCAAGACTGCTTTACGTGATGATCACAACACAAAAATAGGACAAGCCCCAATATACAGTGCTTATCTCTCCTTGTATCAGATATGCTGATATGTCATTGGTCTATGCAAGTCATGCAGCAAAGCTCAGTAAATATGGGACTGAAAGAAATGAGCTCTGTCTCACTGCCTGGGAAGAGGAGACCTGCGTTGCTTAGCCAAAGGCTTCAGTCAGGATGAGGGAGCATAATTTTTCTGAGTGCTTGGTATGTGCCAGGCACAGCATTATGCATTCTAAATAAAATTATTTCATGTAATCTGAAAGCTATAGCTCCAAAATATGATTATTGATGTAAATACACAGATTACTAGATGAGGAAATTGAAATAAGAATGATTAAATACCAAATTTAAAACAGCTTGTAGGTGGTAAAGCTTTATTTGAAACAAGATCATTTTTTTTAAAATTAATGAATATAGTGCCTACTACCATTTGGGGTTTACTAATACATCTATTTTATTATTAATCTTGCACCGTGTTTTTTTTTTGTGTTTTTTTTTTGCGTTTTTTTTTTGCGGTACGCAGGCCTCTCACTGCTGTGGCCTCTCCCGTTGCGGAGCACAGGCTCCGGAAGCACAGGCCCAGTGGCCATGGCTCACAGGCCCAACCTCTCCGCAGCATGTGGGATCTTCCTGGCCCGGGACATGAACCCGTGTCCCCTGAATCGGCAGGCGGACTCTCAACCACTGCGCCACCAGGGAAGCCCGCACCGTGTTTTTAATAAAACTAAAATCTTTATTATTATATCAAATCAGTCTTACTTGTTCATGTACTCATCTGAGAATAGCCACTAGATTTTGTAGTTAAAATAAAGGAAGGTGTCCTAATTGGAATAATTATAATAATGGTGATTATTATTTATACATCTTCTTTAATGTACTAATAATCCTCACCAAATCTATAGTTATTGAAGTAATCATTTTAAAGTTGATAAATTTGAGGCACAGCAAAGTTAAAATAGAAAATTATGAGGTCAAATCTACGCCCATGTCTCTCTGGCTACAAACTCTTTCTATGTAAATGATAATATGCAGTTTAAGTAAAGAAATAAAATAAATATATAATTTGAAATTTTATTACATAAGAATATATTAAATATGATAAAACTAGAATCAGAATCCATGAACTTGAGCTACAGGGTAGAGGATGATAAAACACAATGGGGAGAGAAAGGGCTTGATATAAAATTTAGTGGACTGGGTGCATCTTCAGAAAAATGTATCTTCAAAAGTTAGGAGGGGGGCTTCCCTGGTGGCGCAGTGGTTGAGAGTCCACCTGCCGATGCAGGGGACACGGGTTCATGCCCTGGTCCGGGAAGATCCCACATGCCACAGAACGGCTGGGCCCGTGAGCCATGGCCGCTGAGCCTGCGCGTCCGGAGCCTGTGCTCCGCAACGGGAGAGGCCACAACAGTGAGAGACCCGCGTACCGCAAAAAAAAAAAAAAAAAAAGTTAGGAGGGAAAGGTAATTTGATAATACTTTCTCATACAATGATTGATAGCTGTTGTGTTGTCTTTACATAGAGACTAAATGGTTACTAGTACATGTTATACTAGTAATTTTTAGTTTTGGGGAAAAGTAGAAAAGTAAATATTCTACAGGCAGGGAAATCAAGAAGGAATGTACCCCAGAAATTTAAGCCAGAAATTTAAGATCCTAAATTTCAGTGGTGCTGTGAAGATGGTAAAAGACAAACAAATTGGAGATATTTCAGGGATAGAATAGAAAGGATGAGACAAGTTATTGAACAGAGTAAAGAAGAGTTATAATCCAGAATGTAAATTTTGAAAATAAAGATGTCTTCACTTAAAAGCACTAACTCATGAAATGTGTTTGAGTGTAAAGGGAGTTATTTCCAAGCATCAGGAAAATAAGCCAAAATAACTACAAAAAGTACAGTTTACAGGAGCATTGAGTAAAAAGAAACAGTAACGTGATTGCTAATGGTAAATATTGGGTCCTGGCTGCTGAGGTAGTTTAAAATTTTAGAAAAAATACATTTACCCATGCATTTATTTAATGAAATAATGCCAAGTATAGTATCATGTTATTAATTTTTCACATCATATGGGTTATGGATTAAATATGTCCCTTAAAATCTATATCAGATAAAAATCTTGGAGGTGAACTGACATAAATATAGAATCATATAGAATTAAATTGTTGTTATTTAGAGAAGATTGTGTGTTTGTGATATAGAAACGTCTTAACTGGGAATAAATGTTGAAACTTGTACAGTGAAGGGTTTGGTCAGTTTGTTTTAAAAACACAGATTTCTGTCTAGCTTATATTTTTTATTTTTTGCAATATTGGCTTTAGAAAAATAAAATTGAATCATTTATAATAGTCATTTATAATTTAGAAAATAGGTCTTTAATACACAGCTGAAGATCTAGAGCAAGAGATAATTACATTTTATAAAATGGATCTTAGGAAAATGCATTTGCATTCTAAATGGACATTCCAATATTTCTATGAAAATCAATTAATCTATACCCTTATCAACAGAGGTTTTTTTTTTGTTTGTTTGTTTGTTTTTTTGCGGTACACGGTCCTCTCACTGCTGTGGCCTCTCGCATTGCGGAGCACAGGCTCTGGACACGCAGGCTCAGCGGCCATGGCTCACGGGCCCAGCCACTCCGCGGTATGTGGGATCCTCCCAGACCGGGGCACGAACAGGTGCCCCCTGCATCGGCAGGCGGACTCTCAACCACTGCGCCACCAGAGAAGCCCTCAACAGAGGTTTTTATTTCAAAAGGTAAGACTTTAAAATATTTCTCTTTTGTTCAAATGCACACTTCTACCAAAACAACAGAATGTTTGTTTATGGTTCTCAGCAGTTAATTTTTTTTTTTTTTTTTTTTTTTTTTTTTTCCACATATAAGTGATATCATACAATATATGTCTTTCTCTGTCTGACTTATTTCACTTAGTCCATCCATGTTGCTGCAAATGGCCATATATATATATATATATATATATATACACACACACACACACACACACACACACATACACACAGACCACATCTTTATCCATTCATCTATTTATGGGCACTTCGGTTGCTTTCATATCTTGGGAATTGTAAATAATGCTGCTGTGAACAGTGGGGTGAATCTATCTTTTTGAATTAGCATTTTCATTTTTTCCAGATATATACCCAGGAGTGGTATTGCTGGATCACATGGTAGTTCTATTTTTAGTTTTTTGAGGAACCTCCATACTGTTTTCCACAGTGGCTGCACTAATTTACATTGCCACCGACAGTGTATGAGGGTTCCCTTTTCTAATAATCACTTATTTAAATGGAGATTTGTGTTTTTTTTGTTTTTTTTTTTTCCTTGCGTTATGCGGGCCTCTCACTGTTGTGGCCTCTCCCATTTGCGGAGCACAGGCTCCGGACGCGCAGGCTCAGCGGCCATGGCTCACGGGCCCAGCCGCTCCGCGGCATGTGGGATCTTCCCGAAACGGGGCACGAACCCGCGTCTCCTGCATCGGCAGGCGGACTCTCAAGCACTGCGCCACCAGGGAAGCCCAGCAGTTAATTTTTTAATTTTTTATGACAATGTAACTGCAAGCTTTCACTGAACTTATATCTTCTCAAACCATAAAAACACAGTTATTGGTTACATGTCTATAGGCCAAAGTATGCATACAGAGGGCCTTTCTGGAAAGGAACAGCTAGTTCTAATTTGTACTTTTTTTTAAATTGAAGTATAGTTGATTTACAATGTTGTGTTAGTTTCAGGTGTACAGAAAAATGATTCAGTTTTATACATAGGTATGAAACTGAATATATATGTTGTTTTTCAGATTCTTTTCCCTTATAGGTTATTAAAAAATATTGAGTATAGTTCCTTGTGATATATAGTAGGTCCTTGTTGGTTATCTATTTTATATATAGTAGTGTGTATATGTTAATCTCAAACTCCTAAATTGTCCCTCTCCGCCCTTTCCCCTTTGGTAACCATAAGTTTGTTTACTATGTCTGTGGGTCTATTTCTGTTTTGTAAATAAGTTCATTTATATCATTTTTTTTAGATTCCACATATAAACAATAAGCAATGTCACATGATATTTGTCTTTGCTTACTTCACTTGGTATGATAAGCTCTATGTTCATCCATGGTGCTGCAAATGACATTATTTCATTCTTTTTTATGACTGAGTAATATTCCATTGTGTGTGTGTGTGTGTGTGTGTGTGTGTGTGTATAAAACATCTGCTTTATCCATTCATCTGTCAGTGGACATTTAGGTTGCTTCCACATCTTGGCTGCTGTAAATAGTGCTGCAGTGAACATTGGGTTGCATATATCTTTTCAAATTACAGTCTTCTCTGGATATAGACTCAGGAGTGGGATTGCTGGATCATATGATAATTGTATTTTTAGTTTTTTAAGGAACTTCCATACTGTTCTCCATAGTGGCTGTACCAATTTACATTCCCACTATTTGTATTTTTCTCTCTCATTTGTGTTTTATAACAAGTTCACTTGATTTAGCAAATAAGTCAAGTTTTTAAAAAAAATTCTCTATTTGTGCTTTATAATCTCCAGAAAATAGTTAAGGTATCGTAAGAAACATTGATTTTTGGTCTTTTTAAATTTAATTTTTAAACAATGTTTCTCAAGGGGAAGAAAATGTTCTGCATCTATAAGGAAAATAGATTTAACCAGTTTACTAAGGTTCAATTCAGGGATGATTAAAATGAATTATATACATCTCACTTATTGGGTTTATAATGAAATGATGATAGATCATTAAATATAATGACCTTTAAAAAGCACATTCAAAATATAATCTTGATTTTTAAGCATGTAGCCCTATTTTTCCCCACTTAATTTGAGATAATACTATGTGAATCTTTGATGTCATAAATGGATTATTAGTTTTTATGGTAATATTAATAATATTTAAGGTTTTTTCCTCCAAATATTATATCTACTGATTAAAATCTTAATAATAATGTTTAAAAGAATAAAGATTTAAAGGGGAAAAAGTTGGAACTTCTAAGAACATTTCATTGGAAGCTGATTATCAATTAGAAATGTAATAAAGGACTAATTCTGACTAATTCCTTCACATTTATCTTCCTTGGTGTTGAATAAGTGTGAATAGGGTTTCTGAAATAACTTCTCATCATTTCAATTCAAGTAACAAAACTCACTAGGATAAAAACAGAAAAATCTGGAGTGAGAAGTATGAGTTCATGTTTTTTATATGATCTTTAAAATATTTCTGGCTTGAGTTCAAACAGAAATTTGTTTCCTCTAAACTGATTATTTTTCTAAGGAGGTAAATATATTTTTTCAAATATCCACAAAGTTAGTATTTATCTATATTCTTTGCTAGTAGCAAGGATAGATACAAAATGATTTTTTTTTTTCATGTGCCTGATCAGAGAGTAAGATCAGAGTCTTTGGAGCCATGCAGGGCAGCCTCTCTCATTATAAAGGTAAGAAAAATATGGTTCAGAAATAAAGAGTGATAATCGAAAGCCACAGAGCTAGTGCGCTTTTGATCAGATGTCCCTGAAACTACAGGCAAAGAATGAAGAAAAAAACCCAAAATCTTATATAACATTATGTAACTTAAGTCAGATATAGAAAAGCTGAGTACTTTCCATTCATTTTTTTCTTTTATTATTTATTTATTTTATTATTATTATTTTGCCTATCAAGGAAAGCTTGGTCTATTGTTTGACTTGATTTATTATTACTATTATTATTTTGTATATGAAGTTTTGTATATGAAGTGTTCTTACATGATAGTATCTACAGAATTCTCCAAGGAACAGAACCAATATATCTATTGATAGATATATCAATAGACAGATACATGGAGATAGAGACAGAGATATATAGAGTTATAGAGATAGAGGTGGCGAGATGGAGAAATAGAGAGATAAAGAGAGATTTATTTTAAAGAATTGACTCACAACATTGTGAAAGCTAGCAAGTCCGAAATTCATACAACAGGCTGGCAGTCCTGTGAAATTAACAGAATTTCTATGTTATAAACTTAAGGCAGAATTCCTTCTTCTCTGGGAAACTTCAGTTTTTGCTCTTTAGGCCCTAAATTTACTGAGGCCCATCCGCAGTATGGAGGATAATCCGCTTTGCTTAAAGTCATACAATTGTAAATGCTAATCCATCCACAAAATTGTTTCACAGAAACATCTAGACTAGTGTTTTACCAAAATACTAAGCAACATTGCCTAGCCAAATTGCACATAAAATTAACCATCAAAACCAGTAAAGGAAAACAGGCAAAATATTTATAACATCAAGCAAAACCAGATGCTCAGTTAAACTCAGTAAAATTATCTTCTGAGTGTTTATTAAGGACTGTAACATTTGTGAATGTCCAGTTTGAAGTATTTTCCATCAATAGATGAAGCAGACCTGCCACAAGAGTGACTATTATTTTCCATGTAAAAGGTACCAGTAACGTTATTTTTCCATCAAGTCAACTATCATTTAATAATGGATTAAATAAAGAAATAAAATAAAAACTCCAAACCAAGAGGCAAAAAAAACACAAGAAATGACTACCAGGCTGACTGGGTGCATATTACACATTGAGAACCAGACCTTTGTTTAAGCTATAGTGAGGGGTTAAAACAAAAGAACTCAGTTTGGACTGTATAGGATTAAATGCTGGCTTTATCTTTTAGTGACTCTTTTAATTCGGGAAAATACAAAACTTTCTGATGTAACAGTATTTTCACCTGTAAAATGTGATTCCTAACTAAAATATTTGTGATTATAATTCAATGAAATAATCCTTACAAATTCTTTAACCTTATTTCTTTTTAAAAAATTTTATTTTATTTATTCATTTTTTATACAGCAGGTTCTTATTAGTTATCTATTTTATACACATTAGTGAATATATGTCAATCCCAATCTCCCAATTCATCCCACCACCACTTTCACCCCTTTGGTGTCCATACATTTGTTCTCTACATCTGTGTCTCTATTTCTGCCTTGCAAACCAGTCCATCTGTACTATTTTTCTAGATTCCACATATATGTGTTATTATATGATATTTGTTTTTCTCTTTCTGACTTACTTCACTCTGTATGACAGTCTCTAGATCCATCCACGTCTCTACAAATAACCCAATTTCATTCCTTTTTATGACTGAGCAATATTCCATTGTATATATGTACCACTCTTCTTTATCCATTCATCTGTCAGTGGGCATTTAGGTTGCTTCCATGACCTGGCTATTGTAAATAGTGCTGCAATGAACATTGGGGTGCATGTGTCTTTTTGAATTATGGTTTTCTCTGGGTATATGCCCAATAGTGGGATTGCTGGGTCACATGGTAATTCTATTTTTAGTTTTTTATATTTTTTAGTTTTTAAAATTTTTTTAGTTTTTTTTACATCTTTATTGGAGTATAATTGCTTTAAATGGTGTGTTAGTTTCTGCATTATAACAAAGTGAATCAGTTATACATATACATATGTTCCCATATCTCTTCCCTCTTGCATCTCCCTCCCTCCCACCCTCCCTACCCCACCCCTCTAGGTGGTCACAAAGCACCCAGCTGATCTCCCTGTGCTATGCAGCTGCTTCCCACTAGCTATCTATTTTACGTTTGGTAGTGTATATATGTCCATGCCACTCTCTCGCTTTGTCACAGCTTACCCTTCCCCCTCCCCATATCCTCAAGTCCATTCTCTACTAGATCTGTGTCTTTATTCCTGTCTTACCCCTAGGTTCTTCATGACATTTTTTTTCTTAAACTCCATATATATGTGTTATCATTTGGTATTTGTCTTTCTCTTTCTGACTTACTTCACTCTGTATGACAGACTCTAAGTCCATCCACCTCATTACAAATAGCTCAATTTCGTTTCTTTTTATGGCTGAGTAATATTCCATTGTATATATGTGGCACATCTTCTTTATTCATTCATCTGATGATGGACACTTAGGTTGCTTCCATGTCCTGGCTATTGTAAATAGAGCTGCAATGAACATTTTGGTACATGACTCTTTTTGCATTATGGTTTTCTCAGGGTATATGCCCAGTAGTGGGATTGCTGGGTCATATGGTAGTTCTATTTGTAGTATTTTAAGGAACATCCATACTGTTCTCCATAGTGGCTGAACCAATTCACATTCCCACCAGCAGTGCAAGAGTGTTCCCTTTTCTCCACACCCTCTCCAGCATTTATTGTTTCTAGATTTTTTGATGATGGCCATTCTGACTGGTGTCAGATGATATCTCATTGTAGTTTTGATTTGCTTTTCTCTAATGATTAATGATGTTGAGCATTCTTTCATGTGTTTGTTGGCATTCTGTATATCTTCCTTGGAGAAATGTCTATTAAGCTCTCCTCCCCATTTTTGGATTGTGTTGTTTGTTTTTTTGTTATTGAGCTGCATGAGCTGCTTGTAAATTTTGGGGATTAATCCTTTGTCAGTTGCTTGATTTGCAAATATGTTCTCCCATTCTAAGGGTTGTCTTTTGGTCTTGTTTATGGTTTCCTTTGCTGGGCAAAAGTTTTGAAGTTTCATTAGGTCCCATTTGTTTATTTTTGTTTTTATCTCCATTACTCTAGGAGATGGATCAAGAAGGATCTTGCTGTGATTTATGTCATAGAGTGTTCTGCCTATGTTTTCCTCTAAGAATTTGATAGTTTCTGGCCTTACATTTAGGTCTTTAATCCATTTTGAGCTTATTTTTGTGTATGGTGTTAGGGAGTGTTCTAATGTCATACTTTTACATGTACCTTTCCAGTTTTCCCAGCACCACTTATTGAAGAGGCTTTCTTTTCTCCACTGTATATTCTTGCCTCCTTTATCAAAAATAAGTTGACCATATGTGCGTGGGTTTATCTCTGGGCTTTCTATCCTGTTCCATTGATCTATATTTCTGTTTTGTTCCAGTACCATACTGTCTTGATGACTGTAGCTTTGTAGTATAGTCTGAAGTCAGGGAACCTGATTCCTCCAGCTCCGTTTTTCATTCTCAAGATTGCTTTGCCTATTAGGGGTCTTTTGTGTTTCCATTCAAATTGTGAAATTTTTTGTTCTAGTTCTGTGAAAAATGCCATTGGTAGTTTGATAGGGATCGCATTGAACCTGTAGATTGCTTTGGGTAGTAGAGTCATTTTCACAATGTTGATTCTTCCAATCCAAGAACATGGTATATCTCTCCGTCTATTTGTATCATCTTTAATTTCTTTTATCATTGTCTTATAATTTTCTGCATACAGGTCTTTTGTCTCCATAGGTAGGTTTCTTCCTAGATATTTTATTCTTTTTGTTGCAGTGGTAAATGGGAGTGTTTTCTTGATTTCACTTTCAGATTTTTCATCATTAGTGTATAGGAATGCCAGAGATTTCTGTGTATTAATTTTGTATCCTGCTACTTTACCAAATTCATTGATTAGATCTAGTAGTTTTCTGGTAGCATCTTTAGGATTCTCTATGTATAGTATGTCATTTGCAAACAGTTACAGCTTTACTTCTTCTTCTCCAATTTGGATTCCTTTTATTTCCTTTTCTTCTTTGATTGCTGTGGCTAAAACTTTCAAAACTATGTTGAATAAGAGTGGTGAGAGTGGGCAACCTTGTCTTGCTCCTGATCTTAGTGGAAATGCTTTCAGTTTTTCACCATTGACAATGATGTTGGCTGTGGATTTTTCATATATGGCCTTTATTATGTTGAGGAAATTTCCCTCTATGCCTACTTTCTGAAGGGTTTTTATCATAAATGGGTATTGAATTTTGTCAAAACCTTTCTCTGCATCTATTCAGATGATCATATGGTTTTTCCCCTTCAATTTTTTAATATGGTATATCACGTTGATTGATTTGCGTATATTGAAGAATCCTTGCATTCCTGGAATAAACCCCACTTCATCTTGGTGTATGGTCCTTTTAATGTGCTGTTGGACTCTGTTTGCTAGTATTTTGTTGAGGATTTTTGCATCTATGTACATCAGTGATATTGGCCTATAGATTTCTTTCTTTGTGACATCCTTGTCTGGTTTTGGTATCAGGGTGATGGTGGACTCATAGATTGAGTTTGGGAGTGTTCCTCCCTCTGCTATACTTTGGAAGAGTTTGAGGATAGGTGTTCACTCTTCTCTAAATGTTTGATAGAATTCACCTGTGAAGTCACCTGGTCCTGGGCTTTTTTTTGTTGCAAGACTTTTAATCACAGTTTCAATTTCAGTGCTTGTGATTGGTCTGTTCATATTTTCTATTTCTTCCTGATTCAATCTTGGCAGGTTGTGCATTTCTAAGAATTTGTCCATTTCTTCCAGGTTGTCCATTTTGTTGGCATAGAGTTGCTTGTAGTAATCCCTCATGATCTTTTGTATTTCTGCAGTGTCAGTTGTTACTACTTCTTTTTCATTTCTAATTCTATTGATTTGAGTCTCTCCCTTTTTTTCTTGATGAGTCTGGCTTATGGTTTATCAATTTTGTTTATCTTCTCAAAGTACCAGCTTTTAGTTATATTGAACTTTGCTATTGTTTCCTTCATTTCTTTTTCATTTATTTCGGATCTGATCTTTATGATTTCTTTCCTTCTGCTAACTTTAGGGGTTTTTTGGGGCTTCTTCCTCTAATTGCTTTAAGTGCAAGGTTAGGTTGTTTATTCGAGACGTTTCCTGATTCTTAAGGTAAGATTGTATTTCTGTAAACTTCCCTCTTAGAACTGCCTTTGCTGCATCCCATGGGTTTTGGGTTGTCATGTCTCCATTTTCATTTGTTTTAGGTATTCTTTTATTTCCTCTTTGATTTCTTCAGTAATAACTTTGTTATTAAGTAGTGTATTGTTTAGCCTCCATGTGTTTGTATTTTTTACAGATCTTTTCCTGTAATTGATATCTAGTCTCATAGCACTGTTGTCAGAAAGGATACTTGATACAATTTCAATTTTCTTAAATTTACCAAGGCTTCATTTGTGACCCAAGATATGATCTATCCTGGAGAAAGTTCTATGAGCACTTGAGAAAAATGTTTATTCTGTTGTTTTTCGATGGAATATCCTATAAATATCAATTAAGTGCATCTTGTTTAATGTATCATTTAAAGCTTGTGTTTCCTTATTTATTTTCACTTTTGATGATCTGTCCATTGGTGAAAGTGGGGTGTTGAAGTCCCCTACTATGAATGTGTTACTGTCGATTTCCCCTTTTATGGCTGTTAGTATTTGCCTTATGTATTGACGTGCTCCTATGTTGGTTGCATACATATTTCCAATTGTTATATCTTCTTCTTGAATAAATCCCTTGTTCATTATGTAGTGTCCTTCTTTGTCTCTTGTAATAGTCTTTGT
This sequence comes from Lipotes vexillifer, assembly GCF_000442215.2. Taxonomy (NCBI): domain Eukaryota; kingdom Metazoa; phylum Chordata; class Mammalia; order Artiodactyla; family Lipotidae; genus Lipotes; species Lipotes vexillifer. The sequence continues at coordinate 581,772 of NW_006796728.1, read as the reverse complement.
TTTAAAGTCTATTTTTCCTGATATGAGAATTGCTACTCCAGCTTTCTTTTGCTTTCCATTTGCATGGAATATCTTTTTCTATCCCCTTACTTTCAGTTTTTATGTGTCTCTAGGTCTGAAGTGGGTCTCTTGTAGACAGCATATATATGGGTCTTGTTTTTGTATCCATTCAGCCAGTCTGTGTCTTTTGGTGGCAACATTAATCCATTTACATTTAAGGTAATTATCAATATGTATGTTCCTATTCCCATTTTCTTAACTGTTTTGGGTTTGTTATTGCAGGTTGTTTCCTTCTCTTTTGTTTCTTGCCTAGAGAAGTTCCTTTAGCATTTGTTGTAAAGGTGGTTTGGTGGTGCTGAACTCTCTCAGCTTTTCCTTCTCTGTAAAGGTTTTAATTTCTCCATCAAATCTGAATAAGGTCCTTGCTGGGTAGAGTAATCTTGGATGTAGGTTTTTCTCCTTTATCACTTTAAATATGTCCTGCCAGTCCCTTCTGGCTTGCAGAGTTTCTGCTGAAAAATCAGTTGTTAACCTTATGGGGATTCCTTTGTGTGTTATTTGTTGTTTTTCCCTTGCTGCTTTTAATATTTGTTCTTTGTATTTAATTTTTGACAGTTTGATTAATATGTGTCTTGGCATGTTTCTTCTTGGATTTATCCTGTATGGGACTCTCTGTGCTTCCTAGACTTGATTAACTATTTCCTTTCCCATATTAGGGAAGTTTTCAACTATAATCTCTTCAAGTATTTTCTCAGTCCCTTTCTTTTTCTCTTCTTCTTCTGGAGCCTATATAATTCGAATGTTGGTGCATTTTAATGTTGTCCCAGAGGTCTCTGAGACTGTCCTCAGTTCTTTTCATTCTTTTCTCTTTATTCTGCTCAGCAGTTGTTATTTGCACTATTTTATCTTCCAGGTCACTTATCCGTTTTTCTGCCTCAGTTATTCTGCTATTGGTCCCATCTAGAGTATTTTTAATTTCATTTATTGTGTTGTTCAAGATTGTTTGTTTCATCTTTAATTCTTCTAGATCCTTTTTAAATGTTTCTTGCATTTTCTCTATTCTATTTCCAAGATTTTGGATCATCTTTATGATCATAATTCTGAATTCTTTTTCAGGCAGACTGCCTATTTCCTCTTCATTTGTTAGGTCTGCAGGGTTTTTATCTTGCTCCTTCATCTACTGTGTTTTTCTGTTCTCATTTTGCCTATCTTACTGTGTTTGGGGTCTCCTTTTTGCAGGCTGCAGGTTCGTAGTTCCTGTTGTTTTTGGTGTCGGTCCTCATGGGCTAATGTTGGTCCTGTGGGTTGTGTAGGCTTCCTGGTGGAGGGGACTAGTGCCTGTATTCTTGTGAATGAGGCTGGATCTTGTTTTTCAGGTGGGCAGATCCACATCTGGTGGTATGTTTTGGGGTGTCTGTGGCCTTATTATGATTTTAGGCAGCCTCTCTGCTAATGGGTGGGGTTGTGTTCCTGTCTTGCTAGTTGTTTGGCATAGGGTGTTCAGCACTGTAGCTTGCTGTTCATTGAGTGAAGCTGGGTGTTGGTGTTGAGTTGGAGATCTCTGGGAGATTTTCGCCGTCTGATATTATGTGGAGCTGGGAGGTCTCTTGTGGACCAGTGTCCTGAAGTTGGCTCTTCCACCTCAGAGGCACAGCACTGACTCCTGGCTGCAGCACCTAGAGCCTTTCATCCCCACAGATCAGAATAAAAGGGAGAAAAAGTGGAAAGAAAGAAAGAAGGAAAGAAAGAAAGAAAGAAAGATAGAAAGAAAGAAAGGGAGGAAGGAAGGAAGGAAGGAAGGAAAGAAAGAAAAGAAAGAAAGAGGGAAGGAAGGAAGGAAGGAAAGAAAGAAAGAAGATAAAATAAAGTAAGATAAAATAAGAAAAGTTATTAAAATAAAAAATAATTATTAAGAAAAAATATTTTTTTAAATGAAAAAAAAATGGACGGATAGAACCCTTGGACAAATAGTGAAAGCAAATCTATATGTACAAAATCTCACACAGAAGCATACACATACATACTCACAAAAAGAGGAAAAGGGGGGAAAATAATAAATCTTGCTCTCTAAGTCCACCTCCTCAATTTGGGATGTTTTGTTGTCTATTCATGTATTCCACGGATTCAGGGTACATCAAGTTGATTGTGGAGCTTTAATCCGCTGCTTCTGAGGCTGCTGGGAGAGATTTCCCTTTCTCTTCTTTGTTTGCACAATTCCCGGGGCTCAGCTTTGGATTTAGTCCTGCCTCTGCGTGTAGGTCACCGGAGGGCGTCTGTTCTTCACTCAGACAGGACGGGGTTAAAGGAGCAGCTGCTTTGGGGACTCTGGCTCACTCAGGCCGGGGGGGAGGGAGGGGTACGGAGTACGGGTGAGCCTGCGGCAGCAGAGGCCCACGTGACATTGTACCAACCTGAGGCAGGCTGTGCGTTCTCCCGGGGAAGTTGTCCCTGGATCCCGGGACCCTGGCAGTAGCAGGCTGCACAGGCTTCCGGAAGGGGGGTGTGGATAGTGACCTGTGATTGCACACAGGCTTCTTGGTGGCGACAGCAGCCGCCTTAGCGTTTCATGCCCATCTCTGGGGTCCGTGCTGTTAGCTGCGGCTCGCACCCGTCTCTGGAGCTCCTTTAAGCAGCGCTCTTAATCCCCTCTCCTCGTGCACCAGGAAACAAAGAGGGAACAAAAAGTCTCTTGCCTCTTCAGCAGGTCCAGACTTTTCCCCGGACTCCCTTCCAGCTAGCTGTGGTGCACTAACCCCCTGCAGGCTGTGTTCACGCCGCCAACTCCAGTTTTCTCCCTGAGCTCAGACCAAAGCCCGAGCCTCAGCCTCCAGTCCCACCCGCCCCGGCGGGTGAGCAGACAAGTCTCTCGGGCTGGTGAGTGCCGGTCTGTCCTGATCCTCTGTGCGGGAATCTCTCCGCTTTGCCCTCCGCACCCCTGTTGCTGCACTCTCCTCCGCGGCTACGAAGCTTCCCCCTCCACCACCCGCAATCTCTGCCCGCGAAGGGGCTTCTAGTGTGTGGAAACCTTTCCTCCTTCACAGCTCCCTCCCACTGGTGCAGGTTCCGTCCCTATTCTTTGTTCTCTGTTTATTCTTTTTTCTTTTGCCCTACCCAGGTACGTGGGGAGTTTCTTGCCTTTTGGGAGGTCTGAGGTCTTCTGCCAGTGTTTAGTAGGTGTTCTGTAGGAGTTGTTCCACGTGTAGATGTATTTCCTGTGTATATGTGGGGAGGAAGGTGATCTCTGCGTCTTACTCTTCCGCCATCTTCCCGATTTCCCTGCTATTTTTAGTTTTTTAAGGAACCTCCATACTATTCTCCATAGTGGCTGTATCAGTTTACATTCCCACCAACAGTGCAAGAGGGTTCCCTTTTCTCCACATCCTCTCCAGCATTTGTTGTTTCTAGATTTTCTGAGGATGCCCATTCTAACTGGTGTGAGGTGATACCTCATTGTAGTTTTGATTTCCATTTCTCTCATAGTTAATGATGTTGAGCAGCTTTTCATGTTCTTCTTGGCCATCTGTATCTCTTCTTTGGAGAAATGTCTATTTAGGTCTTCTGCCCATTTTTGGATTGGGTTTTTTGTTTTTTTAATATTGAGCTGCGTGAGCTGTTTATATATTTTGGAGATTAATCCTCTGTCCATTGATTCATTTGCAAATATTTTCTCCCATCCTGAGGGTTGTCTTTTCATCTTGTTTGTAGTTTCATTTACTGTGAAAAAGCTTTTAAGTTTCATTAGGTCCCATTTGTTTATTTTTGGTTTTATTTCCATTACTTTAGGATGTGGATCAAAAAAGATCTTGCTGTGATTTATGTCAAAGAGTGTTCTTCCTATGTTTTCCTCTAAGAGTTTTATAGTGTCTGGTCTTACATTTAGGTATTTAATCCATTTTGAGTTTATTTTTGTGTATGGTGTTAGGGAGTTTTCTAATTTCATTCTTTTACATGTAGCTGTTCAGTTTTCCCAGCACCACTTATTGAAGAGACTGTGTTTTCTCCATTGTATAGTCTTGCCTCCTTTGTCATAAATTAGTTGACCATAGGTGCATGCATTTAACCTTATTTCTGATACTTAATAAATATTCAATAAGTGGTAACTATAATTAAAACTAGTGCAAGGTTTGTTTGTTTGTTTGTTTTTACCTTCAGCCTACTGCATTTAATAGTGCTAGCTTTGGCCTCATTTTATAGATGAGAAAAATGAGACTAATAGTGAATTGGTAACATGGAAGATATCACACAATCAAAGAGATTTTGATATTCAGATCAGTAAATAGGAAATGAAACATTTTACAGTCAGATTGTAGAGTTTCTAACAATATATGTGACCTGGAAAAATTTTGCTACATAATAGAAAATAATCTGAGATGGAATCAGTTTTTGGTGACACGAATCCATGATACAAAAAGACAGTAGTCTTAGAATAATATATTGAAGAGGCTTTCATGTGTGCAATATGAAAGTGAAACAGCTATTAAAATAAATTATAGGATTTTGTTCTCTACTTCAGCACAGCATATGTTATTTAAAAACTTGACAAAAAATAATAAAAGCATTCTAAGAAAATGACATAATCAGTACTCTCATCAATCAGAGATTGTTCCTATTATAATGTTCTTACACATACAAACATTTTATTTCCTTTTTCTGTTAAACAATATCAACATTTCTAACAAATGATTTCTGTTTTTCTGACCACATTTTAAGAAGCATAGTAATTATAAATATTATAAAAATCACAGAAATAACAATCATGTAACAAAAAGTTACTTTTATTTTTATCAACTTGGTAAGTTAAAATATCAGCTCATTGTTATTTAATTTTGTGCTTCTTAGATTATTAGAGAGACTGAACATTTTCCTTTTTTGTATCCCTTATCTTGTGGATAGCCTGTCCAGATGTTTTAGTCCCAATCAATTATCAGTCACACTTTCAATTTTCAAGGAAACAAATACAGCCATATACTTGAGTAAACTTAACTTATATGGTCAGCATTCTTCTGTCATAAAGGTAACTAATTTTCACTGTAGAAAACTTAAAGGACATAAAACAGAGTAAAACAGAAAGCAGTAAAGCACAATTACTATCTATCATTGTAAAAGTAAACAGAATGATCATGGGGAACATGCTGTTGTATGTCTTTTTGGTGTTTTTGACATACATACATAATTGCATATTCCTGTTTCTTAGAGCAAAAATAAATAAATGAATAGATGATAGATAGATAATAGATAACAGGTCGTAGATAATCTCTCGCACATACCCCCCACACAAATGCTTCAAAGCAAACTCAGAATATCTTAAACTCGTATAGTCCTCATGAATGAGTATACCACATTTTGTTTATCCATTCACCTGTTAATGGAGAGCTGGCCCTGCCCTTTGAAATCTATAATTCTATATTTTGAAATTTATCTTAAGAAAACCATAAGATATAGATATACAGTTTTTTATATAAAAATACTGGTGACTTTTATTAACACATATGTATTGTCTAGCATATGTCAAAACCTTCATTAGCAACTGGAATTAACTCAGTGAATAGTACTGACTGGTCTCTAACTCCACTGAGCTTATACTCTAGTGGGAATGGCAGTCAATAAGAAAGAACAGGTGAATTGCAATAGGTACAAAAAACTTTTAGTTTCCCTATTACACAATACACTAAATGAAACTATGTGCATATTGCTTTCTTTTAATTTTTCCTTTCTTTTGGTTATTGGTTAAGATGAAAACATTTCTTGTCATTTGTACATAATCTATAAATTATTTTGTCCATATTCTTGTTCTTTTCTTCAACTGAACTGTTGATTTTTTTTCTTTTTAATTTGCAGAGACATCCTCAGATTAAAAAAATAAATTCCTGTAATACATATTGCAAATATTTTACTAAATTATCTTTTATTTTTTATATTATTTAAAATCTTATTGATATAAAGAAGTTTCACTTTTATAGATAATCCATTTAATTCAATTCAATTTAAGTTTTTCATTCATTCAACAAATATTTATGAAGTACCTGTGTTGGAAATTGAATGAATCTATTATTATCTTTATCAAAGAATCTCAGTTTTGTTAAAAGATAAATGGAAGTATATTAAAAAAAGTTAAGAGTTTATCTGAGCAAAATTCAATTCCCATAGGATAGCACCAAAACAGAAGTGGATAGAAGCAAGCTCCACTGACAGGAGCTAGGGTCAAAACTTATAGAGAAGATGCAAATGCAAAGTAAGAATTACTGATTGGCTTAAGCAGTTGTCTTATTTGAGAAAGTCTAGTCAGCTGTTTGTGCTTCATTGTCCTTAGGTCTTTATTTATCTGGAAGCATTTACAGGCTTAGGTTTGGGTTTGCTTACAAAGGCTGTTAAGTTATTAAAACCACCTCAGTCTAATGGCCTCCTTGTTTAATTAATTTAACAGTTCCAAAAGATATTATCTAGCCTCTTAAAGAAAAGAATATGGATTCTGATTATAGACTGTGTTCTGTTTTTATGCATTTTTGAAAAATCCAGAAAAGATTCTTTGATAGTCTATTCAGGAAGGCAGGGGGAAATATAAATGAAGGGTTTTGGGCTTCCCTGGTGGCGCAGTGGTTGAGAGTCCGCCTGCTGATGTAGGGGACACGGGCTCGTGCCCCGGTCCGGGAAGATCCCACATGCCGCGGAGCGGCTAGGCCCGTGAGCCATGGCTGCTGAGCCTGCGCGTCCGGAGCCTGTGCTCCGCAACGGGAGAGGCCACAACAGTGAGAGGCCCGCGTACCGCAAAAAAAAAAAAAAAGAAGAAGGATATTGTTCATTTCAAGCATCAGAATTAATCACAGTGGTTGTCAAACCATTAAAATTTTTTAAATAGGTATTTTTGTTATTGCACCTTTTGTTAAAATAATAGTTTTCACCCTATTTTTGTTCTTCCTAGGAGTTTTATTGTTCTTTCAATTCTCACTTAGACTTTTATAAAAAGTGAAAGATATATAATTGGATCCTACTGAAAGTCACTGGCTCCAGAGACAGAGTTCCATTTTGAATTATTTTAGAAATGTCAGAGTATACACTGACTTGTAGGTAGTTGTATTGCTTTTGGAATGTTCACTTGCCTAAGAATTAGGAAATTTGTAAGTAAATGAACAATCATCTCTCTGTAAATTATTCCTGTGTTCCACCAGCTGAGTGAACAAGCAGAATCAATTTGTATCAGAGAGATTGTTCTTGGTTTCCCAGCAAAAATAGATGGCAATGTTTGAACAAATTCACCAAATTATAAAGAGAAGTTGCTATAATTTCAACTTTGACTTGTCAATCAGCAAAAACTATATACTCTACTGGCTCAAATTTCAAAATTCATCACCTGCTTTTATGATGTTACAATAGAACAAATGTGTTTAAGATGTAATCGTGAAAAGCCAGAAAGAATATCACACTTGGGCTCAGCATCAAACTTGACACTATCGAAATTGAGTGCTAGATTAAAAAATACCGTAAACACAATAATCAATAATGGCAAAGTCTAAAATAATTCATGTGAGTTAGTTGTGCTTCCTAGATTAACTTGCATCATTTTTCTTTTTGGCAGGTTAAAAGATGTGCTCACTTTTCCATGTTCATAAATTACTATAGCATTTGTTACTAAATTATGACAGAGATAGATAACCTTTAATTTGACTACAAAAGATGTTATCAAACATGAATCTACATTTTCTTGTGCAACATGTTAATTTCACAATTTAGTGCCTATGTAATGTTTTTATCTCTTTTAATTTTTCCTTTTTGGAGCCCTAATAAGCATCTACCAATACACTCACACACATGAAAAATGTTGTATCCATTAAAAAAAATACAATGAATTAGCTTAGGGGCAGAGTGACTTATACATTCATCATCAAAATATTTTCCTTTGTATAATTTGGTGAAGGATTCAAAGTTTTAGGCTGAATAAATCAGACAAGGCAAAACTATTACTCTTTAGAAAATATTAGTGTAAATAGCTTACATGAAAAAATACTGATGAATAGAGAAATTCTATTTCTATTGTGACAGATATATTTTAAAAAGTCATATATTTATTTACTCATTCAGAATATGTTTTTTAAACATCTGTTTTCTAGTGGTCTTGTTCTCTGTTAATGACATATGTCTGTACTTTGCAGTGTAGTAGCCACTAGCTACATGTATTGATGAGCACTTGAAATGTGAGTAGTACAATTGAACTGTATTTAATTTTAAACAATTTAATTTAAATTTAAAACTGATATTCTATTCAGTTATTGAAAAACTTTTAATTTTGAATTAAAATTAAAACTTGAAACTTGATTAAAAATTAAAACTTGAACTTGAATATGTGAATCTAATTTTTCACCTAGATTTTATGAAATCTAAATACAGATGACTTATTTCTCTATGAAAATTTAGCATCTTAATTGAGATGTGCTGTAAGTATAAAATACACACTGGATTTCAGGGAGTAAATGCAAAAATACTGTAAAATACCACAATAATATTTTATTGACTAAATATTAAAATAAAAATTAGGATTTTTTTGTTTAAATAAAATATATTCTTAAAACTAATTTCACTAGTTTTCTTTTTACATTTTTAATGTGGACACCAGAAATTGTAAAAGGAGGAGGATAAACAGAGTTAATGATGGTAAGAACTTAACAATTCCTATCACATAGTTAATTCATTAATATTCATGAATTTCACCAGGATCCATCTAATATCATAGGCAAAAGAGGCATTTTCTCTTATAACTTGAAGGTTACCAGTAAAACATCTGCTTAAAAGTATCACCTTATTCTGGCTTAGCCTGGGACACAGATTTATTTTTCAGTAATTCCTTTAGATGAGAGCATGTAACTCCTATCAAAATACATAACCAGCACTAATGTATCAAGTGTTTTCAATCTCCACTAAGAGAGTGGTACTAGATGCATTTCCTGTATTGCCTTACTTAGTTCTTACAACTCAATGCAGTAGGTGTTATGAATAACTCCAATACAAAGAGAAAGCAATTAACATGCCCAACCAACACAGGTGCAGTCATTCAACAAATGTTTTCTGAGTACCTTCCCACTGCTTGGGCTGCTCAAGGCACATGCATATCACCAATGAACGAAAGCAATGAAGACCCTCATCTTTCTGGAGTTTATTTTCTAGGTAATAAATAAGGACTTAAAGCTATATGTGCTTCATTAAAATTCTCTTTCTTCATTAATGTATACTACTAACATTAGTTTGGTTACTTTGGACTAGTTACTTAATCCCCCTGATATTTAGTGATTTTGTGTCTCAAAAAGGGTTAGTGACAAAAATAAGAATAAAACAAATACCACTGTGCAGATTTGAGGTTAATAAAATATCACATGTGAACACTGCTTTATTAACTATATCTCCCATTTGTTTTTTTAAGATATTTGTACTATTTTAAAATCATTCACCATATGTCATAGCATATTTTATAATACATTGACACTCAACTTGCCTGAACTTTACATTTTAGTACTAAGCATATTTTTTGATATTATAAAATTAGTACAATAAGTATAGTTAGTGTATTATTTTTTTGTTTTGTAGCTTTGACATGAAATAATGCTGTTTCTAGTTTTCTCCCAGTTATACCTGCTCCAGACATAAAGTTCCTGAGGGCTTTTGATTAAAACCAAATAATGTTATAACACCACTAAATATATAGTGTTATATAATGTTTTAATGTTATATTGATTTTTATAATGTTATTACACCACTAAATATATGTTATATAATTTTGTAATGTTATATAATGTTATATATAATGTTATAATGTTTTTATACCATTAAATATAATATCGAAGAGTATTAAGCCTGACCAAATAGAGCTCATTCTGTCAAGGAGGCAAGCATAAAATATTACCACATGTACAGTAAATTCTATTTTGGAGTTACTGTGTGTAATTGGTAATGAAACATTCAAAGAAGGAATGCTTGATTTGATTTGAAAAGGTTAGAAAAAAACTTCACAGAGAAAGTGACAGCTGAGGCTTTGCAATAGAAGTATGGGTTTGACTAGAATACAAGACACTGGAGATTAGGAATTCCAAGATCTAACAGCCATTGTTAAGTTCACGAGTTATAAAATTGTATGGTGTGTTTTTGGAATTACAAGCTATTCCACTCAACTTGATTGTCACCTCTTTTATGTAGCCTTCCCTGCTCAGTTCAGCTAGATTAAATCTTCTTTTCTGAATATCCTCTTGTCACCTTTCACGTGGTCCCGTTTAATTTCTGCCTTATGATTATCTAGGGAATGTGTTTATTGAAGACATAGACTAAGGTAACCTAGTTAAAAATATATAAATTAATAAAACTGTTACTTAGAATTACAAAACAGAAGGAAAGAAAAAAAATAATCTCTTTTTTAGATTAGTGATATCACTGAATAAAATGAATCTCTTCTCTGATCATCTTATTAAAAATTCACTAGTGTAAATTAAGAATATAGTATAATGTAATATTCTCAATTTTTAAAAGTTACACGTTTACATTAAAATTTTTATTGTTGTAACAAGTCACACAAATGTATATGTTAGTAATTCTTTCTGATTCCTATCATATGTGGGAGTTTCCATTTCTGCACAGATTTTCTCTTTTCAAATATCACATCTACCTTTTCCTTATAAGATTCTTTTGCTGTGGGAGAGAGAATAATCTGTGAATCAATGCGCTAATATTGAAAAGGTCAAATTTTTTTCCATGAAACGTACAGTCATTGTGTTCTTTGTTCCTCAGATTCTTCTTCCGAGCAACAATTAATTCAATTAAACCAACTCTAAAGCTGTGAATTGTCATAGATCATAACCTTTCAAAATGTCTTTGTATTCTCCCTCAAATTTGCCTTAGTTAGCATACTTTAATGGTATCACACAAAGAAATACTGTTAAGTATTCTTGGTGTTAAAAAATGCTGCACTCCTGCCAACTGCATTATAAAGAGATTGAGAGTAGTGGTATTTCAAGACAGACAGACATCAGCACAATGAATCACATACAAAAGATCAAGAATGATAAGGACAAATACACAAAGTGACATATTAACCTTAAGCATTTATCATGTTCATAATGAAAGGAATATTGAGTGGGGAAATATAAATGCTATTTAAAGATGAGAGAGAAATACTTTAAATACTTAAAATTTTTCACATTCATAATGGTAAATTTCCATTAGTGGATTGCTTTGCACTGATATATGCCATTTCTTTTATGCTCTCTAGTAAGGAAAGATCATCTTTATTTCGGATTCATTTTGTTTCATTAAATGTACTGCTAGAATATCCTAAAATAACTAGAGTTCCAGAGAAAGATGAAATATTGTAAATATAGTGTTATTTCTATGAAGCCTATAGTACTTTATTTCAAATATACTATTTACAACAAATATTTATACAGAAATTGCATTTCTGAAATTTTTTGGATATGAAATTTTATATACCTGTAAAATTTCTAACTAAAATTTTTTTCTAATCATGTAAGTAATAATCTAATGCTATGGAAATTTTGGAAAAGTAAAAATAAACACATTATCCATGATTTTCAAGTAAAAACAAAATTATAGTTCTGTCGTTCTCGAAATTTTACATGCTTTTATGTTTTTATATGCAAAGTAAACCAAGTAAGAATGTCATATTTACTGAATCATACCCTTGCTTTAGATTGTTTCTGTTTTTCACTATGATAGCAATAACAATATTTATCCTTATTGTATTTTCCCATATTTTGAATTATTTACTTAGAATTGAGTCTCAGATTTGATGGGGACTGCTGTAAGTGGGACAATTTATTTGTTTTTTCTTTTGAGCCTATTGCAATGTATTGATATATCTGTGATGACATTTGATTTATAATATTTTTGCTATTTATCCATTTATCTTGCCTATTAGACTAGAAGTTAGTAAGGGATATTGTCCATATCATCATCCTTTCTATTTAGCATAACACCTGATACAGAGCAGACTCTCAATAACTGTTTAATAAGTGAAAGTCATGATTAACAAAATGACATAAAACCAGCCAATCTTCTTAGCTTTGGCTTGGTAAACGAGAAATGTTTACTTGTGCTTTTATTAAAAAATTAATAACTAGTGTTAATGAATCCTTTAAAAGTAATGCTTATTAATTTGAATAACATGCATGAGTCAATTTAATATTCAAAAGCACTCAACCCCTATGTATTTAGGGTCTTGGTACACAGGTGGAGACTGAGTTGTTTCTAACAGATGGCTGTTATTGCTTAATTCCAAATAACTAGCCACATTCTATATCTATAGAGAGAAATAGCCTCATAAATATGTTGTTGTGGGTTGAATTTTATCCCCCCAAAAGATATGTTGAAGTGCTAATTCTCAATACATTATAATGTGACCTTATAGTTAACAATGTGGGACTGAGGGCATCTACCTGCTGTGCATCAAAAATCCACATGTAACTGTACATTCGGCCCTCCGTATCTGCATTTCCACATCCAGGGTTTCAACAAACTGCAGAGAGTGTAGTACATATTTAGTGAAAGAAATTTGCACATAAGTGGACCCTTACATTTCAAACCCCTGTTGTTCAAGGGTCAACTGTATTTGAATACGGTCATTTAAGATGTAATTATATAAGACGGAGTCATACTGGAAGACAGTAATACCCTTACAAGAAAGGAAGAAGACATACAGAGACAGACATGCAAAGGTAGAACATCATGTCGTGTTACAGCAGAGACTGAAATGTTGCAGCTGCATGCCAAGGAATGCCAAACATACTTGGCAAACCCCGGGAGGCAGGAAGAGGCAACACTGCAGGTTTCAGAGGGAGCATGGCCCTGTCCACACCTTGATTTCAGACTTCCGAGTCCGAATTTTCAGACTCTGGAATTCTAAGACAATACGTTTCTGTTGTTTTACTTAATAACCCAGTTTGTGGTACTTTGTTGTGGTAGCTGCTATTGTCTAAATTCTGTGTCCCCCGCAAAGTTCATATGCTGAGACTTAACCCTCAAGGTGATGGTATTAGAATGTGGAGACTTTTGGAAAGGATTAGGTAATGAGGAGCGATCCCTCATGAATGGTATTAATGATCTTATAAAAGTGGCCTGAGAAAGCTCCCTGGACACATCTGTCAGGTGAGGTTACAGCAAAAAGCCTGCCATCTATGAACCAAAAACATGCCCTAAACAGACACAGAACTCAACCATGTTGGCGCCCTGTTTCACAGAAACAATGAATATATTTTAAGTAGAGATAAGCCCCAAGTATTGCACACATATGGCAACCATATTTATAAAGAAGTCTAAGACTTAAGATTAAAAATGCCTGAAAATAGTGTGATAAGATTTTCTTAGGAATCTTGATGTCTGTAGATCAATAATGTGAAAAAGTAAAACTGTGTTCTATTCTTCTTTGCAAGTCCCTCAGCATCCCATTAAGGAATAATAAAACAATAACTCAAGTTCTTAATGGACATGTTATAGAGCACTTATCACAGATCTGAAACTATAGGCATACCTCAGAGATATTGTGGGTTTGGTTCCATACCACCACATTAAAGTGAGTCACATGAATTTTTTGGCTTCCCAGTGCATATAAAGTTCTGTTACACTGTACCTTAATCTATTAAGTGTGCAATAGCATTATGTCTAAAAAACAATGTACATACCTTAATTAAAAAGTGCTTTATTGCTAAAAAAAAAAAAATGCTAACCATCATCCAAGCCTTCAGCAAGTCATCATCTTGTTGCAATAGTGACATCCAAGATCACAGATCACAGAGCACCATAGCAAATATGCTAATAAGGAAAAAGTAGGAAGTATTGCAAGAACTACCAAAATGTGGCACAGAAACATTAAGTGAGCAAATGCTATTGGAAAAATAGGGCGGATAGACTTGCTTAAAGCAGAGTTCTACAAACCTTCAATATGTAAAAAGTACTCAGTGTCTGCAAAGTGCAATAAAATGAGGTATGCCTGAAATGTGAACTAAGGACATCACCAGCACCAGTAAGATCAAAAAGAACATTGACTTGGAGGAAGATGAAGATAATTTGTAGAGAAATTGAATAATTATGAATAACAAAGCAGGGTTTATTTAAAATATAATTAATTTGAGGGTAAGAGAAATTGAAAGACATTAAAGACAGTTGAAAATGACAGTCTCATGTGGTCCCCTCAGTTAGACATAGGGAAAATGAAAGAGATGGTTTAATGGAACATCTATGAGAGCTGTTGTTGATCATCTCCATACTTTTTCAGGTCTTCTATGTGAATATCTAGGGAATCTGAGTTTTACATTTGCCCATGTGAGAGTTTAGCTGAGAATTAGAGCCAGAATGCTTGTCACACACAGAAGATGACAGTAGCTTGAGTCATGATGTGATCAGTTGTAAGATATGCCAAGAACCTCAGAAGCCTAGGTACATAGGAGACAAACAAGTGCTTTAGTCTAAATGATTGCCAAACACCCACGCTACCAGCAGGCACCAGTAAGGGGAAAGTAAACTGTTCTCTTCCTATCACATATGAATGACAGTCACTTAAATGAACCTCCCCAAACCTCTATGGATGGATGATACTTGGGCTTCAAGACTGTGAATCATCTATGGAAAGCTGAGATGGAGTCTTGGTCTGTCTTGCAGCTGTACATTAGATCATGAATTGACTTGAGGGACTGGATTAAGAAAACTCAGATTGAAGTGCATTCAATTTTTTTCTACTGAAGTTTTTAGTCTAAGTTCTGAACAGGAAAATAAAGTTTCATCTCCACAAAATAAAGTTTACGTGTACCACATTAATTACATAATAATTTCCAATACACTAGTCAATAGCCATAGCCCTTAATAGAAATAATATATCTTAGAACCAATGGGAATACCAACCTTTTTTTTCTATAGCATTCTGATATTTTAGAGAAATATGCATTAACGTGTAATAGAGGCTATCAAGAGGCCTAATTTTCAGCTGACTGTTCTCTTCTCTTCCCACTGTCAATATTCCAATTTTGATCTAAAATTAACGCTCTCTTTTAGGGAGAGCTACAATTTCTTTTAGTGGAGAAAGTGACTTGTCTTTCAAACTGCCTTATCATTCAAAAGTCTTTTCCCTCTTCAATAACTCTATAAAAACAAAATATTTTCCTAATAATTGAGATATTAACTTTATGAAAAAAGCTGAATTCTCATTTTCTTTTAATTCTTTTCCAAAATTAACAAAAATGTCTAAAATGGTTTTGTCATGGTACTCATTTCTGGATAGAGAAATATAACTTTTTCATTGTTGAATATTGTTTGAAGTTTACAGAACAGCCATAAATTTTGTTTGAGATATCTGGATACATTTTTTTCTGGTTCAATATTAAGTGAATTTTTTTTAATCTCTTGAA
Source organism: Lipotes vexillifer (assembly GCF_000442215.2). Lineage (NCBI taxonomy): Eukaryota > Metazoa > Chordata > Mammalia > Artiodactyla > Lipotidae > Lipotes > Lipotes vexillifer. Next base: position 566,383 of record NW_006796728.1, on the reverse strand, counting down.
AATCTTAATTACAAATCAGATGAAATTACTGTTAAGGTTTACTATATTATCTTGTAACTTCACACACATTCATAAAATACAGTTGTCTCTGGTTGCCAAATATCATTCTTTCCAAAATAAATCTAGTAATACTTTAACAATATATTATTTTCCCTACTTTGGGACTCTGTATGAACACATATTAAAGTAAATTTAATAAACTAATCACCTTTAGTAATTATCTGCTTCTATGACTTGAAACAGGATATAAAATAAAGCAGCAATATTTTACAACTGCATACATAATTTAAAAGAGTAATCACCCGAATGTTAATAAAATTTTCCCTATAGAAGAAACTTTTTTTCAATGCCACATTATCCAAATCTATTTTTAAAACCTCTCATAAAATTATAAAAAATAAATACTTTTGTAATTTGGGCAATACTTAGGTGTTTTCTTTTTCCTCTGAGGAATGATTGTTTTAAGTCTTTTGTGTAGGCTGTGTTATATACTTTCCTAGATAAATAAACAGAGTTCTAATATTCCAACTTTAGCATTACCCTGCTTTCCCTGGAAATAGATTTTAATTTTCCCCAGTTATTACAGAAGTTCAGATTAATAATAACTATGGCAATAAATGTCTTAAATGAGAAAAATTACTTTAAATAAACATGAGCCCTTTCACTAATAGTTTTATCTATTCTGAAATTTCCACTTTGTTTCTATACAAAACCCATTATTAACTGATCTGTAAATTTAAATGAGTATCTATGAGTATCTATGAGTTGACTAAGTTGTATAGGAAACTATGTGGATAGCCCACTACACATTATAATTATCCTTTAAATCACCTATTCTTTATGGAAAGTAATTTTTCCAATCAAACTGCTTTCCTACTATAACATTTTTTTAAGAAACACCCATAAACTATTTTCTTTTATAAATATAAAAATATTTTTTATGTTTACTTAATAAAGTCAAAGAGAAAAATCAAACAAAATTTATTTTATGGAAAAAGTACAAAACCCTGAATTTTTAGATTCAGAAGATATTTCAGTATAAACAGTATAAAAATGAGAAGTTAGAAGACCATAATAGGTCTCCAGTTATCATCTAATATACATCAAAATTAAATAGAGGTTCAGGTTCAATGATAAATATTATATTTCCTCTTGGCCCAGGAAAAAATTAGTTTTGCTTTAATTCTTTGCTTATCTACTTTAGTGTTAGAGACATTCATCATTTTGTAACTTTGCACTATAAACATATATATATAAGTCAAATGTAAGGCAGTAATACAACTCACTTTGATTATTTTGAATATTCTTGAGTTTGAATTCTTGAAATAAAATATATATATATTTTTTTAACTCAAGGCATCATCAGGTAACATTTTAAGCATCTTGAATTTACATTTAGATGATTTAGTTATTGGTCTTGGAAATGTATAGTCCATGTGATGTATTGGGTGATATGTATAAAGTAAATTGTCAGGAACCAGGGAGCTTATATAATGGCAAGTTGAAACAGATCATTTAACATGGTGACAGTATTTGTAAATGCAGAGCCTTGTGTGTGATGATTTTGTCATGCATATGTCTCATGGTTTTCTGGAGCACATGAACATGATTGTTGAGCCAGCCATGTCCCCTGTGTTTGCAGAGTAGTGAAGCATGACTACTCATGTGCTATCTTAGCCTTTTCCTGTTATCCTTGATGACAGCATCCAATAGAATCTCTGGTTTCTACCATTCCCCTGCATTAAGGTTGAATGGTTGTGATGTCTTTCCAATTTCCCACCAAAAAATTCTCTGGGAACTTGAGTTTTATTAACCCCAAAAGTATCTTCATTTGTTTAGTTTTTCCAAACTCTATCCAACTTTCAAAATTCAGCAAAACTGATGGCACACAGCCCTATACAATGCATTTCTTTGTAAGATCCCCTTAAAAGCCTCAGTACTTAAGGAAAATCAATAGCAGTTGATGTGGTTTTGTGGCTTTCAGTCTCTTGAACACTAAATTCAACTTGATCTATTGCTATTAGTGGCAGAGTTGCAGTTCAGCCATCTAGAAAGGTGAGGGTCTTTGGCCCATCATCTGCCATAGATTCACTCACATTGACAAAGTTAATGTCTTAAATTTATACATGTCTTTTACAAATATATTATAAATATAAAAATAATGTTCTATTCAATGTAACCACAAAATCATGAGGTGGGAAGATGGTTTTGTTATATCATTAAATCATTTATTATCAGAGTTCCAGTTTGAATGTAAGTGGAATTTAAACAAGCCTGGACATAAATGGTAAATTTGTGTCTTGGTCCCAACCATTAGTATATCTTATGGAAACTGAGGACTCCCCTGAAAGTGAAATCGAGCTGCATCTCAGAGGCAGAAAGTGCTGGACATAGTCTGTGGAACTTACCCTAAAGAAGTCAGTTGGCATAGGACCAAGAGGTTGCCTATTATAGAAACCATTTATTCTAAGGTTAGACAACCCCAGGAATGATGACCATACTTCATAAATTAAGCCTTTAATATTTTTTTAAAGGGAGTGGTAAAGCTTCTGGGTAAAATGTGTTGGACACATGACTAGGCTCTAAAGAGAAAGGTTTATTTTCAGGAAACAGGCACAAAAACTCAATCTCACCTCAAAGTTCTCAATGTTATAAAAGAAATTGAAGCAAGGAACTGATCTCTCAATAGTATTGTTATGGACATCTGACTTTGAAATCCACTACAATAATATTTTGGGAGGAGATCTTCTTAGAAGAAAAACCTACATTATTATCTAAGCCACTGTTGTTTAAGAAGCTGTAGTTGCACAGATATTCACTGAGAGCATCAGTTCCTTTTAGCTGATATTTCTATGAAGTGAAGGGTCTCTTCAAGTTCATTACTGACTACCTAAGTTATCTGAGAGCCCAGCCTACAGGTCTTCATGCCCAGAAAACTTGATGGAGAGGCAGTGCCATGCAGAACAGAAGCAGGCCCCAGCAAGAGAATGTTGGTTCCTCATCCCCAGGGTGCGCAGGAATGGACCCATTAATGGACATATAATTGCCATTCAGTGAATGTTGGTATTTGTCTTGCAGATATTTAATATAAATAATACATAATACATGTTAATGTGCACAGAAACTGTAATTTATTGACAGTCAAGTCACTTCAGCAAGATACCCAAAGACACACACATCCTAAGAAACAGAAAAGGTTGAGAATCCAGAATTGTAATTTGTATTGTTTTTATTTTATGATTGCCCCAGTAAAGATTAAATGAAACATATCAGGCAATCAATGTAAACTGCAATGCAAATCACGGGGCTCTAGTACATTTTACTTAGTCTTATTTTTGCTATAGCATTCCTTGCGTCTATACTTTTAATATAGTTCATATAAGAAAATGTGGTTGATAATAAAAGTCTTATTAAAAGTTAATTTTTTTAAATATTAGAGATATTTAAGTTCTTAAAAACTGTAATTCTAAATTCATTGAAACATAAATTTATCGAATGTTATGGAACTATTCAAGTAAAACATAATTACATCTTATTGTGAAAAAATATTCTCCAACAGATGAATTAATTAATAGTTTCTTGATTTTGCCAAACATTTTGAAATTTGGCTTTCAGCCAGATTTAAACTGTAAACTCTTTATACTTATTAACTTATCTAATCCTCACAAAAATCCAGTATTGTAAGTATAATTTATTCTTTCAAATTACAGATGAAAACCTAAGCCTCAAAGATATTGCAGAACAAACAAATGTCCAATTTATTATTTTCAAGAAACATAGCACACACACACAAACACACACACACACACACACACACACACACACACACACATATATATATATATATATATATATATATATATATATATGACTTTAAAATACTCTCAAAATATTTTAGGAGTTTATTCCTTTAAAAATAAACCCTAGAGTTCTGGGAACATCCAGAGGCTACAGCGGAGGCTGCGGGGCAAAGCCAGTGTCAAGGCTGCAGGGCTGGAAGAGGCCAGAGCAGGTACACCCGCACCGGCTGCAGCACCAACAGCAGGGGAAGGTGCTGTGAGTGCCTCCGGGACCCCCACCTGGCCTACGCCCTGCTCCTGGGCCTCTGAGGGAAAAAAATAAATAAAAAGTAAAAAATAACCCCTAAATTATTACCGAAGCTGGAGTTTTTTTAATGTACTTTTCAAAAATATTTACTGAAGACCTAGTAGGAAGGCACTAGACTATACATTGGAGGATAAAAAAAAATAACAAATTGTTCATTTTCTCATAAGGTATACAAACTCATGATCATTATTATTTTTACTCAGGAAAATTTGCTTGTTTCTCAAGACATTTAGAGTAATGCTATAAACTGCTTGTATTATTAGTTTTCATTGTTTTTGAGGCATAATTAGGAAAGCACTTGTCTAATCCTTTTACAGTTTTCTTAATTTACTTTTTCCACTTAGTTATAAAAATATCTTCTGATCAGAAAGTTCAATACGACAATAATTATTACTCTATTTAACTATTTAAAAAAATTTTTTCTAAAAAATAAGCAGTAATAAATGTTATTTTAAAAATAAATAATATAATTTGAGTCATTGAACATAAAGAAATATAAGAAAAATTAACAAAAAGTAAGAGGAAATAATTTTATCTTTTTTTAAAAAAGTTAGCTACAATAATGAATATCAGATCCTATTTCCTCAATTCTGGTCTATTTCAAAGAAACTAAATCAAGAAAAACATGCTAAGAAAATAATTAAGTGATAACTATCCATTTATGATTGATTCGGATCCCCCGGGGAATGGGTGAATATCAGACAATCTACATGTTAACGTAGGGATAAAAGCATCTTAAAAACTGAAACTCTTTTACACCAACATATATTTATTCTTCTTAATACAAATGTGGCCTTCTGTTTAATACTGTATTTTCAAATTTGTCTATCCCTTTAGTCTGATTAATTTAGTCACCCACTGTATACAATTTTAAATCATCGTTTTGGTTGCTGTTATCGAGAAACCACATAAAAGTGCTACTAGGCAGGGAAAGGAGGAAATAGAACATACAGAGCTGTACTTAGTGTCCTGACTATGACTGAATTAGAATTAGAATTACTGCATTATAGCATTTTGTTCACCCTTAAATTTTTTCTTTACTTGCTATTTTTTACATTCTCTTTTTTTTGGACATATGTTACTTTATAGATATAAATGTATATCATTTATTCAAATGTATGTTATGAGTCTATCTGATTTGAACATTAAAAAAAATATTTCATGTAATATACTCTATAAGGACAAGTTCAAAGAAGGAAATCTAACAAGTATTTTACTGCTAAAATGTAAATCTAAATGATCTTATCTTAATAAGTATAAAATTTTTAATATTTACTTTTATTCATAAATCACACAACAATTAAACACTATGACTCTAACAATTAAATACTATGTTTTTGGACTAGATATTTAGCATTTTTACTGTAAGGAAATTTGAATCAACTTATTGCTTCACCTTATACAGTAGTAGAGAATGACTTTAAAAATTTCCCCCTCACCTTTTTGTGGACCATATATACTCCAGGAAGATATAGATTGAAAATAACTACAGAACATTAGGAGAAGTGTTTTTGTGATAAGCTCACTTATTCTTTCTACAAATGCCCAAAACTACTGTGATGGCAATCTTTTATTGGATTTCTTAAAAATGACTAGTCTGTGGAAGAATGAAAATGTTTTTCATTCAGTCCCCAAACTTGAAAAAAAAAAAAAAAGTCAAATATTCACAAGTGCCAACTACAAAGGAAATTTGCCCGTGGTATCTGTACCTGAAAATCCTGTGGTTGCAGATTTTTGCCAGTGAGCAACTCCAAAGGGTGTTATCAGTTCCTTCAAAACATAAGGGACATGGTTTTCATCTGTGATTGTTATTCCTCTTTTACAACATGCCAGGACAAAAGATGGAATACACAATGGCATGTCATTTAGTTCTTACTTATAATCATAAAACTGCTTCATAAAGAGAACAATGCATATTATGGTACGGTACTTTTCAATAAAGAATAATTGCTCTTGCTAAATCATAATCACTAACGTAAATTCTTTCATTTAAGCACACTGTGCTGTACCAACAGCAAAAATCTGCACCATATTTAATATCTAGATTATACATTTTTTTAATAATGTCTATCTTCTAGGCTGTGAGCTAGAGAATAGATTACAGATACATAATGAGAAGCTTTACTACTATGAATATGGCATCTGGGAAGAGTCTAAGAGCTATTCTTCATAATTAAACATCAACCACATATTTGGATTGCCATCCCTAAAATATTTCCAACATATTTTTCATTTCTATTACTTTTCCTGAAATATTATTAGACATTCTCTCTTACCAATGATACTCTGTATTAAGAAAATAAGCCAAGATTATAAAATTATTATTGTGATACATTAGTAGAGATGATTTTATGGAGCTGCAACCAAACATAATGAAACATCTACCATAATAAAGTAAGCACTGATAATATTAATGTTTATTAAAATGATGGCTTATTATAATGCAGATCAAAAACTGAGAATGTAAATAATTCTCTTGTAAAATTACAAACTGAAAAATTGCCAAATAATTTTATTTAAAATTTCCTTTTAAAATTAGACCTCTAATCCTTAACCAAATGTGTGGTTTTATTTAACTGTTCCATAAAGTTATATAGATAACCTGGACTGAATACTAATTATGAAGAGGCTCTCTTAATATGAGTTGTCAACCCTAGAAACTGTCACAAACAAAATATTGGAAAATGTCTGTTCCTTTTCAAATTCTGCTTTAATTAAGGCAAAAGCAACATTTTAGTAACATGAAATATAAGAAGAAAAATTAGAGTGGCATTTTTATTGAATACATTTATCTTAGTATTTTATATTAATTATGCATATATATGTAATTTACCATTTCAATTTTCTTCAAAGACTGTAATATAAATTACATGTAATATAAATTAAATGTAATATAAATTATATTTAAATTATTTTCTTAGATTAGCACTGCATATATATATGAGAAAACACATAAAAGTCTCTCAAAGAGGGGCTTCCCTGGTGGCGCAGTGGTTGAGAGTCCGCCTGCCGATGCAGGGGACGCGGGTTCGTGCCCCGGTCCAGGAAGATCCCACATGCCGCGGAGCGGCTGGGCCCGTGAGCCATGGCCGCTGAGCCTGCGTGTCTGGAGCCTGTGCTCCACAACGGGAGAGGCCACAACAGTGAGAGGCCCGCGTACCGGAAAAAAAAAAAAAAAAAGTCTCTCAAAGAAAACAAAGGAAAGGATGCTAAAAGAATAATAGAAACCCACAAAAAATAAAATTTCCAAGAAATATCAGCTGTCAAAAGGGAAAGTGCTGATGATGATAAGAAATTTTATTATTCTGGAATAACTATTGTTGAGGCTGCAAAATATAAAATACATGTTTTTATTTAAAAACTAAATTTTAAAGATTTTTGGTCCTTTGAAAGTTTTCTTTGCTCTGCCTATCAATTTTTTTTCGAGGAGGAAAAAAAGTACTTAAGAGAGTACTTCTATCGAAGATAGTGGTAGTTCATATAGAAAGAAAATACACTAGAATCTGCCACTAACAGATCCATATCTATTGCCTTGAATAAGAAAAAGAGTATTTTTTCTATAGTAAATAAGAGTAGAATTTTCAGTGGTGGACATTTTTCTGCCTCACATTTGCTAGATATTTAGTTTGATTGGTACATTGGTTTCTGCAAATTATAAAAATGACTTAAAAAAAAACTCCTTTTTGTTGTTTGTTTTTTTGTTTTTAATCTAGATTGACTAGAGTGTCTCTAGGGAAAAGTAACAGTTGTATTAAAGATTTCCTTTTGAAGACCAGCTCTTAACTCACCTGAACAATTTATTTCTGGTAGAGAAAAAATATACTGAATAGATACATTAAATATCCTAACACCTTAGGTTTTCTTCTGTTGTGATGATTATTTTCTGAAGTAATTCCTGTTTTTGTTTTGTTTTGTTTTGTTTTTAAAGAGGAAGAAAGGGATTGGGAGAAAGAGCAGTGGCAGATTTTTAGAAGAGATAAAATTTGCTTTGTCCATTTAAGAATAATGCAAATGTAATACAAACTTCATTTTAAAGCTGTTGAGCAGATTAACTAAATTTAATTTAGAGAACCCTACAGACTATTTCTTATGCAAGTGTACTTCATATATATCATTTAAAGTGGGCTTTGAAATGCACCCTCGGAAAAACATTTTTTTCTTAGTTCATTTAGTCTTCCTGACCATCTAATCATACTGCAGTGAACATTTGTGATTAATTTATTTCTTTAATTTGTTCCCTGAATGCTCTGCCTTAACCTACTTTGATATGTTTAAGATATTTCATTTTTTGAATACAGTCTTAAGATACCTAAGTATCATCATCTAAGTACGAAAAAATAATGTAGATAAAACCCCAGGGAAAGACCTACTGACAAATGTGTAGCTCCTTCAGGTGAACCTACCTTTTTCCTTTTGACTATTAGTAGTTGCTTGTCTTGATAGCAGCAATGATTATTCTGGGTTTTTTTTTTCAATTTTTTAATTTATTATAAATTTATAAGTTTATTTATTTTATTTATTTATTTTTGGCTGCATTGGATCTTCGTTGCCGTGAGTGGGCTTTCTCTAGTTGCGGCTAGCAGGGGCTACTCTTCATTGTGGTGTGCGGGCTTCTCATTGCAGTGGCTTCTCTTGTTGTGGAGCACGGGCTCTAGGCACGTGGGCTTCGGTAGCTGTGGTGCACAGGCTCAGCAGTTGTGGCGCGCAGGCTCAGTAGTTGTGACACACAGACTTTGTTGCTCCGCAGCATGTGGAATCTTCCCGGACCAGGGCTCAAACCCATGTCCCCTGCATTGGCAGGCGGATTCTCAACCACTGCGTCACCAGGGAAGCCCTCTTCTCTGTTATTAATGATAATGGTGAATAAATTGTCTATGATCACAATTGATTATTTATTCACTCCACAGACCATAATGTGTACCCAGAGTTTGCAAGAGATTATGCTGAATGCTAGTGCTTATCTTTATAAGCACTTGTAGTTCTCAGCACTTCCTGTTTCATACACTTGCAATTGCACTTTTATTTATATCTTTTCCTCTACATTGATGATACTCTCTATAGGGGAAAATATCATGTCTCTCATGTGCTAGATGAAATCTTGATAAAACATTGCTTAATAAAAGCATTCTCTGGAAACTAAACTACTGAGGACTAGGATATAATTTTCTAGTGATAGAAGTCATAGTGTCTTTTTTTGAGTTCTCATGTATATCAGACATGGTGCTAGCGTACTGCATGCATTCTTTCTAATCTCTCTGACAGCCTGTAAAATAGGTGTTATTATCACCTTCTACTACAGTTAGTAGGTGATGGAACCATCACACCCTTTCCATTAAACCAGGCAATCTTAAACTTGATACATGGATTAGCTTTATAAAATGAGTGACCTGAATGTTTCTTAGATTGCCATATTCAAATGTCAGTGACCTCAGTGAGGCTTTGGAGGGAAACTGGACAACAAGCAGTTCAATGTTCATCTCACTGGTGAGATTCCAGGACTTACATGTTCTCCCTGAATTAAATGGAGATTCTATAACTTCTTTTTAGCTTTTATCTTACTCAAATTTCCTGCAGTATTTGATAATATGACCTATACTTTCTGTTACAGAATAAAATTAACAAACTGTATTTAATAAAAATCTTTCGCAGTCTTATTTTTTAAAGAAAATGTGACTATTTAAATCTCTGTATCTTTCCCCTTCCTAGAAAAAATGAAGGTACAATACTTTCTAGCTCCTTGGATGATAGAAAAGATCAGAGATACAACAAATGCCAATGGGGTGGTGAGTTCACACAGGAAAATAGCATCTTCATACATTTCTCCCTGCTGCCTTCTTGATAAATCTGTGAATCTGTGTTTCTCTATCAAGTAACTATACTTCTATTCTGTATATACCCATCTCCAGGAAAGGGAGAGGGAACCCAGGCTAATGACTTTATTTGGGTACTTTGAATGCTACCTCCCAATGTAATATGATGTACTAATTATGAGTTTGTCCTTTCCCCAAAGTTCTTTGAGGTGAGGTTTTCTTAATTTCCCTTACTAAAGTTCTCATTTCTACTCAAGGTTGGTACCTTTTCTTCCAGAAAGGTCTATGTTAATTCAATTCTGGTGACATCTCTTGAATAAGCTTGACCTTTCTTTCCTGGAACCTACCCTGAGCTGAGATATGGAGTGCTCAGCCCCATTAAATAACAGGGAGTATACAGCTATGTTTGCTTTACTGATGGCAGGCAAACTGGTACCCCAACCAAGCTGTTCGACCATGGCTTCTTCCTCCTCAGACACCACAGAATTTGGGTGTCTCTACTGAGCTGGCAAAATGGTGCTAGATGAGACCTAACCTTTGAGGCCTCACAGTGTCTCAGATTCTTGAGGTGCACCAGTACTTACTTTATACCTCTGTGCTATGATATGTAATTTCTCTTTATGGCTGCTTCTTGAAAACTGTTTGAAAACTGTTTGTTTTCTTCATCAGAAACTAAGTAAAAAAGGAACTTGAAATGTTCCTAACTCTTAGCTGATATCTTGATTTGTTCCATGTGTAGCACTGTATAGTATTTTTTAAGACCTTAAATTTTGGTGTCAACAGAAGGGAGTGAAAATGGAAATTAGGGACTCCTTGTTCATACATTAGAATTTCATGACAATATCAGAACATTAGGCAAGCACAGGACTCTATCAGAACGTACACACTACATACCTATGCAGTCAGCCTTGGTGTCTCTCTAGCTTGAGTTTATTAAAAGCAAAGCCTGAGATTAGGAATAATATTCAAATGATTTAGAGGAATATCCTTAAGAAAGGGTGTTTGAAGAAAACAATATAGAGTAGGAGGAAACTCTAGGCAAGAATGTATTCTCAGCTGAATACTGTTATGTCTAATGTCACAAGGAAAACTCTGGAGCACAAATTTCTTCAGAGTTAGTCAAAACTTAAGGAAAAAGGGCAGGACTTTTCCAGCTTCATGTACCTGATCAATGCTAATTCTCCAGAGAAGAGAGTAACACCATAGCAACTGGGACATGGTGTTAAGGTTAAGGTAGGATGTCTGGATGGGGCAACAACAGCTTTCACTAGTCTTTTCCTCCAATACCTGATACTTGACAAATCTCCTATGCCAATGTATTTAGACAGCAAACTAAGAGAGACACACCAAGAAAATGTCACAGCTTGGCAACGTATGGGTTGTTCTGCCTTGATGATTTGAGCTGGATCTGAGAGCATTAACTAACAGTAAAACTAGGTTCTTATAAAAATTCAGTTTTCTGTGTAGTTTCTTTTTCCATTCAGGCTGCTATAATAGAATACCATAGATTGAGTGAATTTTAAACAAAAGAAATTTATTTCACTCAGTTCTGGAGGCTAGAAAGTCTAAGATCAATGTGTCAGCAGATTCAGTATTGGGTGAGGGCCTGCCCGTTTCTTTGGTCACAGACTGTTATCTTCTTACTGTATACTCACATGGCAGAAGGGATAATGGAGCTCTCTGGCTGGGGTCTTTTTTATGAGAGCAATAATCCTATTTATAAGGGCTTTGCCTTCATGACTTAGTCTCCTTTCAAAGGCTCCACCTCCAAGTATCATCACATTGGGATTAACTTTCACATATGAATTTTAGAGAGTTACAAAAATTCAGTCCATAGCATTTTGCCCCGATCCCCCCAAATTTATGTCCTTCTTACATGTGAAATACATTAATTCCATACCAAAACCCCCAAAGTCTTAACTTGTTCCAGCACCAACTTCTAAGTTCAAAATCACATCTAAATATCACCTAAATCAGATATGAGTGAGACTCAAGATATAATTCATCCTAAGGCAAAGTCCTCTCCAGCTGGAACCTGTGAAACCAAATATGTTATATGCTTTCAAAATACAGTGGTGGAACAGACATAGGGCAGATATTCCTATTTCAAAATGCAGAAATAGGAAAGAAGAAAGGAATGACAGGTCCTAATTAAGTCTAAAGCCTAACAGGAAAAATCCCACTAAATCTTAAATCTTGAGAATAATCCTCTTGGCTCAAGGCTCTGCCTCCCAGGCCCAATGGAGTGGCAATATTACCCCAATGGCTCAGTGAGATGGCCTCTCACTATGGTGGCTCCACCCATGCCATGGTTCTCCACTGGGGTCCTGGGGCTCTCTGGACTGGGATCCCAAGCTCACAACTCTGCCAAGCATCCCTGTTCTTTGAAATCTAGATGGAAGTAGCCATATTCCCAGGGTCCATGCACTCTGGACCTGTGTAGGAAGTGGCAACCCTGATGACCTCTGATCCCCTTCAGCAACATTCTTCTAGTCCCTGGATTCTGTTGAGATAGTTAATTCCATACTAATATCCTTATCAAATGATCACTTGGCCACATCCTTATTGTTCCCATTTTTTGCAATGTGAGTAAGCTGATAATTTTCTAAATCTTTAAGTTGTGCTTCCTTTTTGTTTAATAATTCTACCCTGAATTAAGTTTTACTTTTCTCCCAGTTCACTATAAGCACTCAGGAGGAGTCAAGCCACATCTTCAATACATTGCTTAGATATCTCTTCAGCTAAATATCCAATTCCATAGTTCACAGACTGTACTTTCCACAAAACACTGGAACACACAAATCAGCCAAGCTCTTTGGCAATTTATAACAAGGATCCCCTGTCCTCCAATTTTCAATAACATGCCCCTTATTTCCATGTGAGACCTCATTGGAATGGCTTTACAATCCATATTTTTACCAACATTCTGTTCATGATTACTTAGATTTTGTCCAAGAAGATTGAGGCTTTCTCTATAGTTCTCTTAACTTTCTGAGTCCTCACCAGAATTGCCTTTAAAGGTCCATCCATGGCAATGTGGTCTTTTTCTAGCATGCACCTCAAAACTCTTACAGCATCTACCCATTACCCACTTTCAAAACTTTCAAACATTCAAAACAAAATGCTTCCACATTTTTAGGTATTTGTTATAGTAGTACCCCCACTTCTCAGTACCAACTGCTGTCAGTTTGGTCTGCTGTAACAGAATACCATAGACTGGGTGGCTTAGAAACAACAGAAATTTATTTCTCATAGTTCTGGAGGCTGGGAATACCAAGATCAAGGTGCTGGGAAATCCAAGATCAAGGCACTGGGAAATTTTGTGTCTGCTGAGAACCTGCTTCCTGGTTCATAGAGGGCTGCCTTCTCCCTCTGTGGTAGAAGGGGAAGAAGCTCTCTTAAGGTCTCTTTTTAAGGGCACTAATCCTATTTATGAGGGCTCCATTGTCATGACCTAATCACCTCCTAAAGCTTTTACATTCAAATTCCATCACATTGGGGATTAGGCTTAAAATATAAATTTTGGGGGAACACAAATATTCAGTCTGAAACATAGTGATTTTAAAAATTACATCATTCCTTTCTGTTTTCTCTTAGGTTCTTTCTCTAGAGCTCAGATGATTTAACCCCCTCAATAAATAAAGTTATATTTGACTCTTTTTCTTTTATAGATCACCTGAATCTACATGATAGTTTAAAGCTTTCTATTGTACTCCAGCAAACTGAGCCTTATCACAGTCTACTTGTATTCTTAAAATCATAAATAACTTCTGAGAGTACACCTCATCTCTGTGCGTCACCTTTTTTACAGGGTTATAGCCCTTGTTTCAAGGGGAAGTGTCTTTAATTTCAGTACTGGGTTTTTAAACAGGCAGTGTTGCTGTCATGTGCCGTAAGAGGATTGTTTAAAATTTCAGAAGGACCCAATGATATAAAATAGATATGACTACCAATCCATCAGAGTATAAGGAATGTTGCTTTCTTTATCATTTAAAGACAAAACTTGGCAGCTCTGTTTCCACTGAATGGCCGAAAGTTAATGCAGTCAATTCAAGGTGATCTCTATCAAAGCAAACTTTGTCCTGTACAACTTTCCCCTGGTGGAGGGAAGCAAGCAAATGGTCTTGGTTAAGTTCTGTCTCCAGTGTCAACAATGGGAAGCCATTGATTTCAGTGTGTCAATAGTCACTTCCAAGAAGTCACTGCTATATTTACCTCTTTCTAAACACCAGGCCTCCTTTGGAAAACTTCTACATAAGATCTGTGCAGCATCACCTTTTCCCAAATCTATACCTTAGGAGATGTGACCATACCACATTCCCCTATCTCCCAGTCGTATTTTCAAAATAGGTAGGCACTCCTCCAACTTCCCTTCCAGTTTCTCACTCCTAAACTCCCACTCCTCCTCTCTCATTTTTTGCTGTTCTGATGAGCTTTTTCCAAAGCCATGAGCTTGTACAACCCAGGAGACAGAAGTGCATGATTATTAAATTTCCAAGAAGCTGTAATCAACAAATGAGGAACAGTAGTCAGTGTTCCACATCCCACAAAGGGACAGTACCACAGCCTCTGGCCTTTCAAAAGGACAATTCTGAGATGCATTCTACAAGGTTCTTCAGGGTGTTTCTACTGAGATTGAGCTCTAAGAGCAGTGACCAAATCAATTATACAAACTTTATTGGTTTTTCATCTTACCTTCCCTCTTTCTTCCCAGTCCTTCACTTCTGCTCCTTGGAATAATTTTCCAAAGCCACCATTTGTTCACAAGTCCTTGCCTCAGGACTCGTTTTAGGGGAACCCAGATAAAGACAGTGTCTACTAGCAGTGACCCTAGAAAACAGACCCTCTGAGCAGGATACTAAAACTGGATAACTAACCTCATATGAGAAGACTCTACTGCTGAGAACTAGACAGGAAAGGAATGAGATGCCAAAAGCTGAGTTGGCAAACTGCAGTTGAAATACCATGAAACTTCCAGACTGGTAAAAGCAATTCCTTCACTCTTTTAAATAATATAAGGCTCTGCTTTTCTAGGGTTCATGTGATGACTTCAATTGAGTTGGATACCTTGCAAGATGATATGATGCCTTCTCAAATTCACTCATCACTCCCCTTATGACCTCTAGAAATAACGTTGGTCAGGGTTCAGCAAGCTCAAGAAGGGAATTATGGTCCTTAATATTAGAGGGAATATTTTATTCTCTAAAACATTACAGAATATGTACCAGTAAAAACTGGGAAAATATAATTGGGAATGAATCTTAAGAATGTAGGACCAAGGTATGAAAAAAATACAACAGGGGATGCTATGGACCTAGAAACACCATTGAAGAACTCAGCACTAAATATCCCAGCAATGACATTTTGCAATGAATCTAAATATGATTGTTTTGGCTCTTTGGGGTCTTTTGTGTTTCCATACAAATTGTGAAATTTTTTGTTCTAAATCTGTGAAAAATGCAATTGGTAATTTGATAGGAATTGCATCGAATCTGTAGATTGCCTTGGGTAATATAGTCATTTTCACAATACTGATTCTTCCAATCCAAGAACATGGTATAATTCTCTATCTGTTTGTGTCACCTTTTATTTCTTTCATCAGTATCTTATAGTTTTATGAGTACAGGTCTTTTGCCTCCTTCTTTTTGATGCAATGATAGATGGGATTGTTTCCTTAATTTCTCTTTCTGATCTTTCGTTGTTAGTGTATAGGAATGCAAGAGATTTCTGTGTATTAATTTTTTATCCTACAATTTGACCAAATTCATTGATGAGCTCTAGTAGTTTTCTGCTAGAATCTTTAGGGTTTTCTATGTATAGTATCATGTCATCTGCAAACAGTGACAGTTGTACTTCTTCTTTTCCAATTTTAATTCCTTTTATTTCTTTTTCTTCTCTGATTGTCATGGCTAGGGCTCCCAAAACTATGTTGAATAAGGGTGGCTAGAGTGACCATCCTTGTCTTGTTCCTGGTCTTAGAGGAAATGCTTTCAGTTTTTCACCATTGAGAATGATGTTTGCTCTGGGTTTGTCATATATGGCCTTTGTTATGTTGAATGTAAATAAACTCAAAATGGATTAAAGACCTAAATGTAAGACTGGAGACTATAAAACTCTTAGAGTAAAACAGGCAGAACACTCTTTGACATAAATCACAGCAAGATCTTTTTTGATCCACCTCCTAGAGTACTGAAAATAAAAACAAAAATAAACAAGTGGGACCTAATTAAACTTAAAAGCTTTTGCACAGCAAAGGAAACCATAAACACAATAAAAATGCAACCCTATGAATTGGAGAAAATATTTGCAAATGAAGCAACTGACAAGGGATTAATCTCCAAAATATACAAACAGCTCATGCAGCTCAATATCAAAAACAAACAAACAACCCAATTAAAAAATGAGTGAAAGATCTAAATAGACATTTCGCCAAAGAAGACATACATATGGGCAAAAAAGCACATGAAAAGATGCTTCACATCATTAATTATTAGAGGAATGCAAATCAAAACTACAATGAGGTATCACCTCACACCACTGGGAACAGCCATCATCAAAAAGTCTACAAACAATAAGTGCTGGAGAGGGTGTGGAGAAAGGGAACCCTCCTGCACTGTTGGTGGGAATGTAAATTGGTACAGCCACTATGGAAAACAGTATGGAGGTTCTTAAAAAACTAAAAATAGAGCTACCATATGATCCAGCAGTCCCACTCTGGGCATATATCTGGAGAAAACCATAATTCGAAAAGATACATGCACTCCTGCCTAGGGACCTTGGGGAGAGGAGCCAGGGAAAAGACACACAGAGGAGATGAGGCTATAGTTGTGAGTTCCTGTGAGTCTATAGTTTTTTCCAAGTAAAAAGTTTAAAAAATAAAGTTATTTATGAAACAACCTTGTTATTCTCTACAACTTTCTGATATCAGTTATGGTTATGAAATGAGTTTCTGTGTGGACACCACATGCAAAACTCATGATTTGGAGAGTGTTCAGAGATTAAGAGAACAGATATTTTAGTAAAAATAAAGGAAAATGATCAGTTTATAGTGACTTTTTTCAGTTGACTTATTTCTTCCATACTGTCCTTCCTTTTCCAAAGCTATATATACTGAAGTCGTTTTTGACATTGCTGCTGAGCTGTTGGAGATCAAGCCAGATT
Organism: Lipotes vexillifer; assembly: GCF_000442215.2. NCBI lineage: Eukaryota > Metazoa > Chordata > Mammalia > Artiodactyla > Lipotidae > Lipotes > Lipotes vexillifer. The sequence continues at coordinate 549,305 of NW_006796728.1, read as the reverse complement.
AGATGACAGAAATGCCATTTTCCATCCTCCTATCCTTCCTACCCATGTTGCACATAATTCACCTCCCTCATTTGAAGCAGAGGTTATATGCTGCGCAAGTACAAGGGAAAATAACCCTTAGGGTGAATTACACACTATGTCCTCAGATGCCTGGGTACTCAGCTACAACACTCCTCCAGGTCAGAAGTGATGTCTTTTCTGTGTCATCTCAAATGTTCCTAATGCTGCTGGACTCCGCTTTTCACATTTTGAAAGATAGACATACTAGAAACAGGGATGTTATAGATAAATATTAAAATACACATTCACACTGGCAAATAAAACTGAATATAAAATTGGTTTATAGAGTGTAAAACACCCTGTTGATCTCAGCAGCTTTAATTATGCATGGCTTTCGCAGGCCTCCCAGCAACAGATGTAAGTTCTTGCTGCCATTGCTTCTAATTGAGATGTAAAGACTCTAATTGTCACACAATAAAGCATAAATTTTAAATTAACTTTTTCAAACATAGAAAGTAAAAGAGCAGTAGAAATGAGCATTTAATTTTGATTGTTTAAGTCCTAATCTGGAAAAAATAATAGCCTATTTGTTTCATAGTGATTGTTCCTATTTGGTGCTTGTCACATAAGAAATAATAGTAGTTATGGTTCAGATGCCACTAATTATGTCTCCAAAATGGATATTGTATGTATCAATTGCCTTAATAATCTCGCAAATGTCTCACAGTTGAAGTGGAGGCTATCCCCTAAAGTTATCAGGAGGACTAATTAGTCTTTGCACTACTGTGTTAATAAGTGATATTATTAGCTAAATGTTTAATAATGAGCCTTAATACACTTACTCTTTAGTGTAGTCCTTACTGTTCAGGGACTTCAATCAATGACAACTCTGTTGAATTCTCAACAGCCATCCACAAGGGTAGTGCTAATTTATAACTGGTATGTTAGTATGTTGGAATCTTTATCACTAAATTCAAGTACAGAACTAACCCTGGAGGAAATCATGGAGGGATATGTGAGCTATTAAATTCTCCATACCTGAAATCTCACTCTTGTTTCTTTTGTTTGTTATTTGCTTGCTTTTTAGGCATGAATAACAGAGTCTTATGCTTTAACTGTAACAATATTAGAGCCTTTTTTAATGTAACATATTCACCTACCTGCCTTAGGGAGTATGCCCTCAAAAGATTTTATGCAAATCTTCTACAAAGAGAAAGATCAAATTAAAGGAATTGATAGATACCTCTTAAAACCTTTGCTTAGAGTGGTCGTGTTATTATTGACTGATGTACCTGGTAAACAGTCAAGAAGCTGTCAGTTCAACATTTTTTTGTTTGTGATGTTGAATAAATATGGGCTGACTGCCTTTATAATGAGTGTATCTAATGCAATATGTGCAGAAAATTTAATGTATAATCAACATCATGATCAGAGAATTTGTGTTTGTATGAATTTCTATGCTGTAAGCATCACTTTGGGGGAAATGCTTCTGGTTGTTATTTATATATGTTACCTCCATGTTTTCCTTTAATTCAGGGTCTAATGAAATATTAATAGATTGAAAGGTGATTATGTTTTAAAATTTAAATTCTAACTAGTATTAAAAAAAGTTATTCATGAAATAACTTTTAATTGTTAATATTTAGTTCAAATTAGAAAATGTACCATCATCTAACTGTAAAAATCTTTTAAGCAGGTTGTGGTAGTGGATTGTACTATACCCCATTTCTTAATCTATTCTATTTAGTGTCATAAGAGCTAATCATTTAACATCTGTTCTATTCAGATACTATTTAAGTATCTTGTGTGTGTTAATTGTCACAAAAGCTTGCTGAAGATCTGAGTAACTGTCTTGCCCAAGGTTTTCAGCTACTAAAGGACAAGGTGGGGCTTTCATCCAGACAGGTGGTTCCATGATATGTGTACTTAATCACGATAACATACTGCTGATAGACCTGGCCATTATAGTAATTATCTTTATAGCTGATATTTACTGAAAAATTATAGTATATAGAAGGATCATTGCTCAGAATTATGTGCAGATTTTCTCACTTCATCTTCATTACAAATTGATGAAGTAGATTCAGTTATTATAATCATTTTACAGTTAGGCAAATTGAGGATTATGCAGATTATGTAATTTGCACAAGGTCTCACCATCCTAATCACTAACTTTACTCTACTGTTGTGGTATTTACCTATGCTTAAACTATTAACCATGTTATGATACTCCATATAATTATAAATTAGTTCACTAATTCAGGCGACCTAAGTTACATATGTGTCAAACAATGAGAATACAATAGTGAATGACGGTGAATCCCTGATGCAGATATGTGTTCATCTTCTCAGTCACTATCTTTTTACAATTAGTATCTACAGAAATAAATATGCTATGGGAGAACAAAGGAAGGAGTAATTTATTTTGTTGAAGAGATCATGTAGTTCCCCTTTGAGAGATAACAGCTGGTCTGGAGTTCATATCATGGATTTCATGAGTGAAAGGATGGATTTGGTGATAACTGGTAGTGTGGGGAGTGAGAGGATGTGAACATGGGCTAGAGAATGACAGCACATCGTGTGCTGGGATGATAAACTGTAGTTCTATGATGTTACTGTAAACAGTGAGAAGATGTGTGATGAGAATAAAACTAGAAAGGGAGACTGGGGCCAAGCTGAGCACATTTCAGCTATGATAAGCAATAGTGAGTTGCATGTGATAGGCAGTAGTAAAACACCAAAAGCTTTTTTTATGGAATAGAGTAATGCAATTCCAATTGTCAAATCTTTGTCAGTCTTAGAGACAAGTGTATGCAACATCATGGGATCAATGAGAGGGGGCATAGAATAAGATATGTTGAGATCAGATTGTCCTTGAAAACTTAACCTGGCACAGAGATATAGAGGCATACATGGGGATTTTTTTCCTATTATGTATGTTTTGTATTTTATTAAAGGATGAGAATTATTACCTAGAAAATCTATAACCTAGAAATGACATGCCAAATTTAAACACAACAAATATTCTTAGTAGAAAATAATAGGGGAAAGGAAATGGGCAAACAATGAAATATAGAAATATAAAAGAAGTATAGAAATATAAAATTAGCAATCAAGAAAAAATACACTTCTCTACTTAAATGCTTGTTTCTGTAACTTATCATGAGACCTTAACAGATATTCACAAATCCTTTTGCCACTAATCACCCCATGTACATTTTCCCTTGGCCAGCACTTCAGCTAGTTGAGGTTATTCTCCTGGTGGGGTAAATAATTTGAAAGCTTAGTGACCCTTGCTCCATCCAGATGTGATAGGCTTTCTATAATGTTTAACATTGAAATGGAAGTTTTAAGAGAAAGCCCTAGAAAATTCTATGGATTACACATGGGTCTCCTTCTTATCTTAGGTAGCAACAACCTGATTTTTCCTTGATAATCAGGATCAATTACACCAGAAATTATCTTCTTTACCTGGTGTTTCGTTAGTATGAAAAGACTTAAATGGCCAGGTGGCCATCTTAACTTTCAGTTCAAGGGAACTATTTTTCAAAAGTCAAACTTGTGGAAATTTGATATAATAGTGAAAAAAAATTAGTTCCAATGAATCCTGCTATCTTCTGAAGCAGTATATTCTGGCTTAGGTGAAACAGCATGAAATAAGACCACTTCCTATAAGACAATGCCCTAACCATAATTAAGTCCTAGTAAGCGATTTCAGCATTTTATCAAGCCAGCTGTTTTGGGTTAATGAGGTACATGGTAAGATAAAAAATTCCACTCGTTATACTTTTTTTGGTGCACTTTGTTGCTATAAAATGAATTATTTAATAAGAATAAATATAGTTTACCTTACTATGATCGTGGATAAGGCATTCAAGTAATTCACTTAGGATGAGGAGGAAAAATCATTGCATGAGAGGAAGGCAAATTCATATCCTGAGTTACTGTTTATTAAATTGAGGATCCACTGATGCCTTCTCCTTGATGAAAATGTTCCACTGTAATCAGCCTACCAGCTGTTTTCCCAAATAATGGTACAATATTAATGGTTCAGTAAAGGCTTCTTCTATTGGTGCTTTGGATACTTAACACTTCTGAAACCAAATCAGTTGTGTTGAGGGGTTATATCATAGGCTCTACATAACTTTTACCCATGCCACCCTGACTGATTTTCATAGGGGTACATTGACCAAACATGGCAGTCTTGATGAAGGAGACTGGGTGGTAAATGGACAAGATGTCCACGTGGTTATTAACACTCTTCTCTTTAGTGAATTCCTGTGATGAGTATTTATACAGGACGCAAAGCCTCAACTATGTGTCCCTTCCAGGGGTCCATCTACAGTCCTCTTTGTCAAACACTTTTGTCATCAATTGCCTAGTTTTCTTTTTCTTTGTCCTTGACCATCCAATTATTGGATATTTTATATTATATATCCCTAACACTGCCATTTCCACATTGACAAAGTGGATAGTCATATCTGTTGCTCAAAATTCTGCCCACTGGGATGACTTTTATTACCCACTAATTTATTGGGGGGGACACTAGAAATAGAAACATAATGCTGCAGTCTATCCATTTTTGTCTAGTGCCATCATATTTTGCAGAATTATCTATAAATCAGACCTAAGTGTTTTCTTCCTTAGCGAACCAGTTAAAAGCAAATACCAAGGGCTGGCAATTTAAATTGAAGAAAAGGTGGCATTGCAGTAGGAATTTGCACTAACAGAGTCTGAGTCACCAACTCCTGCAACTTACTTGTGCATACAAAACCCACCAGAGTCTGAGCTTGGTTATGCCTGCACAGCTCAGTGGATCATGAAAGACAGCATAAATTACAAGGTCTTTTGGTCACATCTTGAATTTGTTTCAGATTCCTGAGCCAATCAAGATCTGTTTCTCAGAAGGAAACTAGCTATTTGCAGAAGACAGTATAACTTTTTACCACGAACATCGGCTTTTCACTGTGATTCTCCTATAGGAATGGCCAGCAGTTCCACAGAGTGTCTTTGTATATCTCAGACACTTTAAGGGGCATGACATTTGTGGGTCATAAAGGCTATCTTGTGGAACAGCTTATTTTGCCTACTGGGTCTGTTACAGAGTCTTTGTCTTGCTGTAAGCTCCCAAATTTGATTAAGAACACATTGCTGCAGGTAGATTTGAGAACAGAATGTAAGTCCTATTTCAAGTTACATCTCTCTTAGAGTTCTTTCTTTCTGAATGTGTCCATTCATTCAAATGTGATACAAAAAAATAATAGTTATGTTGATTTAATAAAAATTTCCTAAGCATTCAATTTTTTTCCAATAATTTGAGAGTCAAATACATAAGGAACTATTTTGAGAGTCCTAAAGATTCAAAGAAGTATAATACAGAGTATTCACAATCTATCATAATACATAAATCAAGTATATGAATAAACAGAAAAGTAACAGAATGCACTGAGTACAATAAAAACAAGTTTGCTTTAATATTACGAATATTCAGAAATGGGAAAGAAGAAACACTGAGAGGAAACAGAAATTCTATGAAGGAATTCCATATTTATTAACTGTTTATGAACAATTTGTCTTTTTTCCCCCTTACAAAACAATGCAAGACAATATGCTATCCTTCTAGCAATCCTAATATTAACTCTAGTGGTCTTTCTAACTTATTCTATTCAACTTAAGTGTTGGTAGATATAACAAATTTGAAGATTTTTTTAAAAGAACTACAATGATTCCAGACTTTAAAAGATAGTACCTATTTAAATGGCAGGCAACACAGCTGTTATATGACTCATTGCTTGTTCATGGAACCACATAGATGAATTTCTTACAAGTAGTAGATAATTTTTTAAATGTGATTTTAAAGATATTTCTCCTTTTACTATGAATCCTCAGAGGACTTCCATTAATAATAATTGATGTAAAATAAAATTTCTATTGGATAAGCACACCATAAATACTTAAATGATGCATTTTTTTCATGGTTATTTTTAGCTCAAAAAGCTATTTAATTCTCTGTAGATAAGTTATGTACATGGACTGTACAAAAATGATATATGTAAGATAATTTATTATATGTGTTAGGTTAAATATAAAGAGCTAAGGTCATCACAGAATTTTTTAAATTGGTATTTATAATTTATTTTTAATTGTTTTGTCTATTGCATTTTGTTTTTACTACTTGGGTTTACAGCATATCAAATTCAAAAGTAGATGTATTCTATTTAACATCTAAAATATTATACGTCCTCTCAACCAAAACTAAATATTTTAAACTAGTGCTATGTATTGTGGAAAATACGTAATTAAATACCAAATTTTAGCCAAACTTTAGTCAAATATCTTCTAACTAGACTTATGTATTTAACACAATGAATATCAGACCTTTACCAAATTAATATGACAGATTTAGATAACTTAATTAATATGATAAATTAAAATAATTCATGCATTCGAGTAAGTTATGCTTATAATAGTGTGATATGTTTTTAGCCCTTACCTTATTACATTTAAAAAATTTATCCTTCCTTTGAGATAGTATACATAGTCTACATATACATATATTTTAAAGACAGTGTATACATTTAAAACTTATATGTTATTCGCATTGTATTGATTCTGGCAGTTTGAGTTGCTAATTGATAGTTTCCTCAGTTTTCATTATTTACTTAATTTCTGATTTTAAAGTTGTTTCTATTGCTAACAATGGCATTCAGAATTAATAGAGTAGATGTAGTTTTCATTTAGTTAATTTTATGTTGGTGATACATGAACAGTGACTATTTAATTTTCTCTCATTCACTGTAAATTTAAAAATGAACAAAATAATAGCATTTCAGACTTTAGAGTCTGATCCAGAGAAAATGTTTTTATATAAAACCATATGTTTTTATTTTGTAAAATTGTATGCATCATGTTAGAAATTTACATTAGGTATTGCCAACTTTATCTTCTGTTAAAGACTGGTTAAATCATTGTAATTATTCTAATATAGAATGGCTTATGTAATCCAAATAAATTGGCATATAAGAATTAACTTGAGAAATAAATTCTTTTTATTGAATGTGTACACAAATCATATTAATTTGTAAGAAACCTAAGTAAATGCATTAGGTGTTGTATTAACTCAGCAGCCTCAGATGTTTCTGTTGTCTCTATATACATTCTTCCATCTTTTTACCTATCCATTTAAACATTTATCTGTTAAGACTTGAATGCTCACTGGGTTCATAGAAATTAGTTTCTTTCTTAAAGTAATTTACCAGCTAAAATGAGAGAGATTAATGATAATTAAAATGATAGTAAAGAATGAAATATTAATTTCATTGGAAGAGAAACAAAGTTCTGATCAAATGTATTAAATTTGCCTTCTTGTAAGACTGCTTGCATTGCTTTAGTGTGTTCTGTGAGGTTCAAGGAATGTGTCTTTGTTAAATCCAGAGTGAAAATTTGCAGATTTTGAATAAGTGGTAGGCTAAGAAAAATCCATTCTGAGCCATACTAAAAATAGTGCAGAGCCACAATCTCCAATATAAAATACAGTTAGATTTACTTTCTTGGTGACATCACAATTTATTTTTTATTTAAAGTAAATATTTTTTCTTACATATAATTTCATAGAAAGCAGTGAAAAAGAATGCTCCTTCTACTTTCCTTCTTTAAAAGTGTCTCTACCAGAAGGAGGCATTTCAGAAAGCAAAATCATAGCATTTGAAAACTTGAAAAGAACCTTAAAAAAATCAGATCATACCCTACAGCTTTCATATAAGTACACTGAGGTCCAGAGAATGTAATTGATTTTCCCAGGATTAGAGTTAGTGCAAGGCAGAATTGAAAGTAGAACTTTTGGGCTTAGAGGAATGTCTCCTCATACTGCATGTGTGAATAAAGAAAGTAAACGTAATATAGGTAAAAGAGAGAGGTAAGATATGAAGGAAATTATCATTGGAAGATATCTTTTTAGTATCATCTCTTTGTCAGCTCCCAGTAACATGTGTAGTTTTGAAATTGTTAAACTACTACAACATTGCAGTGATTAGGCATGTGGTTTTCACTAGTATGACATGGGGAGCGATGTAAAGTGATTATCTGGGTAGAAGTGGTTTGTTTCCAGTAGCATTTAATCTAGACTTTTATCCACTAAAATCTTCTACTACAAAGAGAGAAAACATTCCAGTGCTTTGGTTATAAGCACTTTATAACAAGGTCTGTTAAAGACAAGAAAGGATCTCGCATTTTTAAGCCACTAATATGGCTCAGGCAATGTTAAGTGTTCTACTTATCTTATTTCACATAAACACCATTTTACATGTTCTACATTTCTCTTTGTTTACTTCTATTTGCTTTTCTTCATATCAAACATCTTACATGATCTTCAAATCTTCACGTCCAATTCACTTGTCAATCAACTTGATTCTGCTAATATTAGTTCATTGATACCAGTTTTCCACTTCCCTTTCTGCTCTTATCAGTGTTACTAACAGCTTTCATATTGTGCACTGTCTGTCCTCATGTTATGCAGCTTCGGGCTGAAGCAGGCACAGGTGGTTCCTTCCTTCAGTGGGAAAACGGACCTTCTCTTATCTTTCATGATTCCATATTTTCTTTTTTTCTCTTCCAAACTCACTAGTCACTGTTATTCATACTCAACTGCTATACACTCTTAATCCTCTAAGCATTTAATATTAGATACTAGGCCCACTTCTTTACATAAAAATTTCCCTAAGTGATATTAACTTTTTTCAGGGCTTTAAATATCATTTGCTATCTCTTCTGAAGTCCAGACATATGCATTCAATATTTTATTTAGCTGTAAGTAAAATCCCAATATTAAGACCAAATCTTTATATTCTACTTCAAGAATATATTTTGACTCCGGTGACCTCACTTGTGTTCTCTGTCACTACTTTGGCCAAGCCCCAACCATTTTAGCCTGTGATAGTGCAATAACCTTCTAGTTGGCCATCCTCCATACAGTCTTCAATTGTTTCTTATTTAACAGAGGAAGATTAGTCAATTATGAATCAGGTCATACCACTTATTCCTCACACTAACACCCATTGCTCTTAAAATAAAACATAAGTTCCTTTTTTGGCCTAAAAAAATCTGTGAACACTCTCTATATACCCATGATCTTTTTTCATTATAATTACACTGCACATTCCCTATTGCAGCTTTTCAAGCAAGTCACATTTTTTTTCCTACTTCTAAGATCACAGTATTTCCTTTGTTTGAAAGAGTCTGTCCCTTCCCCCTTCCTTGTCTTTATCATGGCTAGTTTTTTCTCATACTTTAGGTCTTGTTTTTAGAAAGATGTCTGGCCTCCAAATGCTATTGCATAGTAGTCCATCTGAAATAGATTTTCTCTACATTAATCTCTTTCTTAGCAGTCTATTTCTGCTTTATAACACACTGATATTTGTAATTATATTTATGTCCTGTTTACTTCGTTGTTATCTGCTGCCACACTAGATAGACAACTTATAAGTAGAGGAAATATATATTTTATTGGGTTGGCCAAATAGTGCCTTCAGTTTTTAAGTAAAAATAAAAGACATATTTTTCATTTTTACCAAGAACTTTATTGAACAATGTATTCACCCTTTTGTTCCACTACATTCTGCCACTTTTCTGGCAACTTCATAATTCCATCTTCCCAAAACTTTTTATCTTTTTGAGCAAAGAACTGTTCCAGGTGCCTTTTACAGTCTTCCAGGGAACTGAAATTTTTTCCATTAAGAAAATTTTGTAAAGACTGAAATAAATGGAAATCAAAAGGTGCAATGTCTGCTGTATATGGCAGATGAATCAGAACTTCCCAGCCAAGCTGTAATAGTTTTTGCCTGGTCATCAAAGAAACATGCGGTCTTGTGTTATCCTGATGGAAGATTATGTGTTTTCTGTTGACTAATTCCAGGCAATTTTTGTCGAGTGTGCTTTCATTTGGGCTAATTGGGAGCAGTACTTGTTGGAATTAATCTTTTGGTTTTCCAAAAGGAGCTCATAATAGAGGACTCCCTTCCAATCCCGCCATATACACATCACCTTCTTTGGGTAAAGACCAGCCTTTGGTTTGGCTGGTGGTGGTTCATTTCCTTTGTCCCACAATCTCTTCCATTCCAGATTATTGTACAGTATACACTTTTCCTCACCCATCACAATTTGTTTTACAAAACGGAACGTTTTTTATTACGTTTAAGTAGAGAACTGCATGTGGAAATATGGTCAAGAAGGTTTTTTTTCACTTAACTTATGTGGAACCCAAACATCAAAGCAGTGACCATAACAAAGCTGGGTCAAATGATTTTCAACACTTGATTTAGATATTTTGAGTATGTCGGCTATCTCCCGTGTGGTATAACGTTGATTGTTCTCAATTAATGTCTCAGTTTGATCGCTATCAACTTCAACTCTCTACCCAACTGTGGAGCATCATCCAGTGAGAAATCTGTAGCACGAAACTTCACAAACAACTTTTGACATGTTCATCTTCTCCATACACTGCACAAATCTTTTTTTGCATTTCAGTTGTGTTTTTACCTTTCTTGAAATAATAAAACATAATATGCAAAAAATATTGCTTTTTTTCTTCCATCTTCATTAAAATGGCTACAAAAAATTTACCAATTTTGATAAGTCTTTTTTAGAATGCACACCGATATGACAGCTATCACATACAATCTAACAAAATTGTTTTGAATGGAGTTAAAGACAACTAAGTGCTACTAGAGGCACCTAGTAGAAAAAAAACGAATGAACATTTTGGCCAACCCAATATATTTACCCTAACATCTGCAACACCTATGAGGTAGACACACCCTAAGTTGATTTCCCCATGAGTCATCCTTTGCCCAAGTGACCTTGATTAGGAACAGAGCCTATTGTTGTTTCTTCTCAACAATAGAATATGGCAAATGTGTAAATGTCAAGCTCATGATTATTTTACATTATATAAGGCATTATATATAGCACCCTGGAGGAAGGGATCCTCCAGCTGGTCTTGAAGAAGGAAACTGCCCTTGCGGAGAGGGTCATGATGTAGGGCAGTGTGGGGGTTGTCTCTAGGATCTGAGAGTAACCTTAGGTCAACAACCAATACAAAATAAGGACCCTCATTCATACAGCCACAAGGAAATAAATTCAGCCAACTCCCTATATGAGTTTGGAAGTGGGTTTTTCCCTTGTTGTGTCTCCAGATGAGCATGCAGCCCAGATGACACCTTCATTGTAACCTTGAAAAACCCTAAGAAAAAGACCTGCCTCACAGAAGCTGTAAGAAAGTGTATAGGTGTTCTAAATTTAAGCTACTAAATTTGTAGTAATTTGTTGCACAGCAGTAGAAAACTAATGGAACCTAACACTGCACTTCATAGATAATTTAATTTTATAATTGTGAAATAAGAAAATTATAACACTAGGAAAAGAAACATATCATTATGTAATAATCAATCAATTGTACATCAGTATAACACAATGTCAAATGACAATGGAGGAAGTTCTTAAATAAAATAATATTGCATGTGATAGAATAAAAATCCTAGTATACGGTACTGATTCTTCCAATGCAGTTTGAAATCAGATGATAGAAAAATAGAAGTGGATGATTGATAGTCACATGCTGCAGGAAAAAGAACATACATACTGAATCAGGACATACTCACGTAGCTTAGCCATACTTAGCTATGACTGTCACCAGTTCCCTATAGTGTAAAAATTAGTCACTACCTGAACTATATAGCACCATCTGTTCTGGTTGAAAGTATGTGCTTTGATGAAAATTACTTACTTCTCACCTGGAAAATAGAGAAATGATATTGAAGCCCTCTTGGTTAATATATTATATTTTTCACAATGTGTTATTGTTTGAAGTAATCAGATGCAAGCTTTCTCATAATTAAAGAAAAAGCTTTGTGATAGATGGAGTTGTTCATGCAAAAAAGCTGAAAACCAGTGGGGAAGAATAAAGATTTGACCTAAGTAACTTTTGAAAATGGTGTTTTGATGGGAAATTGTAAAAGTAAAGACAAAAGAAATGGTACAAAGCACTGTAGTCTAACTGATAAATTTCTCACAGGGGTTTGAATGAGCAATTCTGAACCTGCTTTATAGGTATACTGAGAATGAACTAACAAGTTAATGGGTGGTGGAAGGTGGGACCTAAATGTGTCACTGTCAGAGAGGGAAGTCATAAATAAGCAAGAGGGGAAGGCTAAAATGAAACCTTTGGTATGGGGTTAGAGTTGGAGACATCAGTATGGAAAAATAAAATAAAATAAAATATATATATCTATATATGTATATATATACATACACATATATATAAATACATTGTATAGAGAAATAGAGGTATATATACAGAAATAATTCAATAAAGAAATGTGTGTTTATTCATATATGTATATACATATATATGAATATTCCTAGATATGTATGCCTAGTGGGCCTAACAGCCCAGTAGCAATGAGCATACCCAGACCTGAGATATACTAGTTTTGAATGCAATTCTCCTATAAAAAGGATTAGGAATTCTGATCTTTGACAAAGGAGCAAAGGCAAAAGAAAAGGGGGGAGTGGGGGACAAAAATAGCCTTTTCAACAAATGAGGCTGAAACAACTGGATATTCACATGCAAAAAAAAAAAAAAAAAAGAATCTAGACACAGACCTTACACCTTCACAATTAACACTAAATGGATCACAGATCTAAATGTAAAAGGCAAAACTACAAAACTTCTGGAATGTAACATAGGAGAAACCTAGGTGACCTTGGATATGGTGATGCCTTTCGAGATGTATCATTGAAGGGCCAAACCATGAAAGAAATAATTGATAAGATAGCTTAACTATAACTAATAACATATGCTTTGCAAAACAATGTCAAGATAATGAGAAAACAAGCCAGAGACTTGGAGAAAAGATTTATAAAATACACATCTGATAAAGGACTGCTATCTAAAATATACAAAGAACTTTTAAAAATCAACAATATGAAAACAACCAACCTAATTAAAAAATGAACCAAAGACCTTAACATTCACCTCAAAAAAGAAGATATGCAGATGGAGAATATATGCAGATGGCAAATAAGGAAATGAAAAAGTGTTTCATTTTATTTTTCATCAGGGAAATGCAAATCAAAACAATGAAATACCACCACATACTGGCCATCCTTGACCAAAATCTGGAACATTGACAACACCAAATGCTAGCCAAATGGCAGAGTAAATGACCCTCTTATGCATTGCTGGTGGGAATGCAAAATGTTACAACCACTCTGAAAAACATTTTAGAAGTTTCCTGCAAAATGATACATTATCTTATCATACAATTTCAGCAGTGGCACTCCTTGGTATTCACCCAAAGGAGTTGAAAACTTATGTCCACACAAAAACATGCACATGATGTTTATATCAACTTTATAACTGCCAAAACTTGGAAGCAGCCAAGATGTCCTTCAGTAGGTGAATAGATATATAAAATCTGGTGCATCAAGACAGTGGAATATTATTCAGTGCAATAAAAGCTATCAAGCCATGAAAAGACATGGAAGATCCTAAAATGCATATTAGTAGTGAAAAAAGGCAACCTGAAAAGGCTACATAGTGTATCATTCCAATCATATGGCATCCTAGAAAAGGCAAAACTATAGAGACAGTAAAAGATAAGTGGTTTCCAGGGTTGGGGGAGAGGGATGGTGATGCACAGGAGATTTTTAGGGCAGTGAAAATACTCTGTATGATACTATAATGATGGATACATGTCATTACACATTTTTCCAAACCCATAGAATATACAACTCTAAGAGTGAACCACAGTGTAAACTATGCACTTTGGATGATTATGGTGTATCAATGTAGGTTCATCCATTGTAACAGATGTACCACTGTCATGGCAGATGTTGATAATGGGGGAGGTGATGCATGTGTGGGAGCTGGGAGTATGTGGGAAATCTCTGTACCTTCCCCTCAGTTTGGCTATAACCCTAAAACTGCTCTTAAAAAATAGTCAATTTTAAAAAGTCAGTTCAATAAAATACTATTTTAGAATAATATTTCAGAAAAACTGTTCTGAGTATTAACAGCAGTGAACTGACCATCTGCATTCAATGGAACAGGTATTTCTCTCCCCAACATTAACTGCTCTTATATCAGAACACTCAATAATGAAAAACAGATTTCCAGATTGACACTCAAAGTTCAGTTCAGCAACAACCAAGAGGTACAAAATGAAATAGAAAATGAGAACAAGTGAAGGATACCTTCATTGATCTCAGAGAGCATATTATATTGGAGACTTTAGCACTGAAATTCCTCCCAGAATTGATTTCATTACTCTTGTTGTGGTCAAACAGAGGAGATGCTAAAAAATAAAAAATCTTGACTGAAGTTTTCTTTTATCTTATGTGTATATATAATATATTCAACTTGTATAAAGTAGAAACTACCAAAGGGAACATTGAATATAAAAAAAGGAGAGAGAGAGAGAGAGAGAGCAGCTGCATATGTGTAAACTCAATTTCCTACAATCCTAAGAATATAACATGAAAGATATTTGCTATTTTGATGAAGGCATTGTTGTCATTAACATGAAAACAAGGTTGTTTTTCTATTTATGATGTTCATCTAAAAAGATACATATATATGTATCTTTTGATATATTGTGTATATACATTATACATACAATCTTATATTGCATTGGTATCATGAGGAAAAAGGTAGAAAAATGAAATATAACATTTATATTACCAAACTTTCTATGCCTTACTTCAAATACCACTTCTCCATGACTTTCTAATTCTTTGCAAAATTTTTTGTGACTGTCTCTTTTTCTGCAAATACAATCTTCGGTGGAAATTCAGTATGTAAAATAGGGGGGAAAATGTCACTTAAATTGAAAGATAAATGCTCAAGTGAAGTGACTGTCAGTATAAACTCCTTTATCTCTGAAGTGACCTTTTAAATTTTAAAACATTGTGGGGCACATTTAGAATACAGTAATTCTGTAGCACTTTAACCCTTATTTTTTAGCAATAAATTGTTTATATTAGTTGCATCCCCAATGTTATTATAAATTTCCTACAAACAGGAATCAAGTCTTCATGTGCAATCCCCATAGATTCTGAATTCTGGATGAAACATTCTTTCAGAGGCCTGTGAATACTACTGCATGAATTTGACGTCTCAATATTGGAAATGAACACATATAGAGGATAAAACAACATGGTTCCAAGGGAAAATTGGAATTATCAAGCTGATTAAATGTATTTGTTACCTTCCTCCACTCCCTATCTTCCTTATCCCCATGGCACACAATCACCACCCATGTCCCAGTACCTTGGAGGACAAATTTTTCAATGCACAGTTCACCTTTACATTCCTTGAACTGAACTCTAGCTGATATTTTCACACTTCCTGTCTATGTATACAGGAATTTATTGGTCAGGGGGCCATTAATTTAAGTAAAATTGTGGAGGACACAGTTTCAAATCTCTAAATGAGAGTGTAATGTTTGATGATCTCAAAGATGCTCTCTATCCAAGATTCTAATTTTATCTTAAGTTCTAAGTTATTTCTTTAAAAACAGGTATTTCTAAGCGGTATCATGTATTCAAGAAATATGATATTGTTGTGGGAGAATGAGATGATCATAGCTCTTGTAACAATCTTGGAAAAATGCACGAATATAGTTGGCACGGTGAGAATGGAGGGCACAGAAAGAGAGATGTAGATTCTTAACGTTAGCAATGTCATTGAGGTACTAAATTAACTATCATTCTATCTCAGAGCTTCTAGTAATATGGCAATTTTTTTCTTCCTGAATTTTGAAAGTTGGTGAAGTAGGATTTTCTGTTTTACATAGATGAAATCATCTGAACCTAACAGGTATATTTTAACAAAATTCACTAAGCACAAAAAATATTTCTGCTCAGATAAAGACATGCTAATCTACTAGCTATTTTAATACTAACAGACATTAAATTCTTTAGTTTGTCAAATGATTATTTTGATAGTATAGACAGTGTATAATTTTGCTTCTAGGAAACATAAAACAAATCAAAATAACTATAACTCAAGGAAAATATATTTATTTTAAGGATACTTGACATCATATCAAATCCAAGGAAGCATTGACAAATCTGTCCTAAGAAGATCACAATAATGTACTGTTCCAAAGACTTTAATATAATACCTTTGAAGAACATTCACCTTTACTCTGTCAATCGTATGACCCAGGTATCTACCACAGTCATTAAGATTAGGAGTTTAAATGCCATATGAGAGAGAGACCAATTGACCCACGATGAATCAGCTTTTGTTCCCTGTTCCAGTTACTGTGGCCAAGGGTTTGTGGTCAATCAGCTTTACTTGAATTTAACAATGATCTATGACTATGATGGCAATAGTCCAAACTTGTCACAAGAAAACTAAAACATTCAAGGTAAGACGATTAGCCTTGCCTCATAAGATTTTCTCAGCCCAACAGATGTATTATAAAACACAAGGAAGATTATTGTCTTTATGAAAGGAAAGGGGATGGAAGAATAGAAAAGCATATCAAGGAAACATAGCATTTAGAATACTCTATTGTATAAAGTTTTGTGAATTTAGCAGTATATAATATATTATTAGATTAAATAAAACTGTGTAGTTGCCAAGGTATATTTAATAATCTAATAAGGCAAGAAGAGTGCAATCGATTTTTTTTTCTTATAATGTTTTCTATGCTATACTCATAGGAGTCTTTCTGAAGTCTTAGAAATCTAAATCTAAAGGGTCATGTCCTTGCTCTAATTAAAGTCCTTCAATGACTTCCCACTTTTCTGAAAGTGTGAAGGACAAACTCTTCTTCAGAGACTGAGGGCCACTTCATGCTTTGGAATTTGCTTTCCTCTCTGACCTCATCTTTCACTACCAGGCCACTTATATTTCACACCACAGCCTTAAGAAATAGCTTCCAATCTCTTTTATATTCTGTCCTGGTTTTCACTTCCTTTTTTTTTTTTTTTTTTTTTTCTGATCTCCTGTGTGCTCCCATAGCACCCTGACAATATAATTATATTCATGTAAAAACTGTATATTTAATTGTCTCCATCACTGGATAGTATGCTCGGTGAGGCGCACATCACGTATGTTTGATTCACAATGTTCTCTCAGTAATAGCAGAATCCCTATTATATAATAAACCCTCAATATATATTTGTGAAATGAAGAATAAACACTAAATTTTAATAATGTGCCAATAAAAATAATCAGTTGACCAAAGATAAATTATAATATTCTTTATAGGATACCTCCTCTCATTTGAACCCAGATACAAGCTTTAGCAGATATTCAGAGAATCCTCATTGCTACTCCTTACCAGTATTAAAATGGCATAAATAAAAAGGATTGCACACGATAAATAAGGGTTCAGAAAATGAATACTGTCATAATACTTTATATGTGCATACATACATACTTATATGTCACTATAATGTGACATTATTTTAAAAGAAATAAAATTATTAAGGATTTGTGGTTAAAATTAGGTGGCTCATGACTTGATGTCTAGCTTAGAGAGTTATTATGGAGTGATTACTAGTAGAGATAAGGCAATGATATTATGTTTATTATGATATAATTTTCTCTGTGGTGGTTTATTAAGTATAAATTAGTACAAATTAACCTTGGTAACCTCATTTATTCCTATTACTTTATTTTAAATGTCAGTTATCACTAATCTACATTGAAATTGCTCTATCTTCCAAATAGCCTATATGGTTAGAAGTAGACTAATCAGTCCTAGTCAGAAAAGAAGAAATGCAACTACTGATTATTCCAAATAGTTCATTATTCACATAAAATTGGCTCTGAGTGACATAAGTAAGGATATTTCCATATATATATATATAAATAAGAATATAATTGAATGTCATTCATTGAGATAAAAAGTTATTGATGGTCACGGCGGAGTGGGCTCTCACGTGGAGGTGGGGAAGTTCGGCTTTCGGGAGACCTGGGCCTTGGGTTCCCAGAGAAAAAGAAGAAGAAAAGGAAGGTAGTTAAAGAACCAGAGACTCAATACTCTGTTTTAAACAGTGACAATTATTTTGCGGAGGTTTGTCCCACAACAGCCACATCACCCTCTAAGAATATGGTCCAAGAGCAGGCACCCGAAATGCCTCTAATGAAGAAAAAGAAGAGTCACAGCACCGTCTGCGAGGAACTCCTAGAACCTGAGACCATGTTACGTGCCAAACGGATTGAGCCATCGCCCAGCCCCACGAAGCAGGCACTTGGTCCATCTGAGTCCCTCGGCAGGGAAACGAAGAAGAAAGAAAGTCCGTGTCCCCTGGCTCAAGGGTGAAGACTTCCACAGACCCCAGGCAGGGCGAGGAGGTGACCAGAGTTGGCAAGAAGCTCAAAAAGCACAAGAAGGAGAAGAAGGCACAGGAAGTTACAGCCTTCTCAGCCAGGGACACTTGGATCTGTGAGGCCAGGGATGCTTTGTACACTTGCTCAGTTGGGAAAGGTGGCGTCCCTGAGCAGGCAGTCTCGGGACAGAAATGGAAGCAGGGGAGCCCCAGGGAACACAACATGAAGATGAAGAAGAAAAAGAAAATCCACCAGGAGGGAGATACCCCCCTGGGGCACCCTGAGCTCTCCAGGTCTGTGGAGAGCAGCCGTAGGAAAGGAAGTATAAAGAAGTCAGTCAAAGTTGAAGCTCCAGAATACATCCCAATAGGAGATGACCCAAAGGCCCCTGTGAAAAAGAAAATGAAGTCCAAGAAAAAGGCAGAGCAGGCAGACACTGAGTTGCCAGCCCTTAATAGGAAGAAGAAGAGGCAGGAGAACTTTGGGAGGAGGAGCCTGACACGGACTTGGAGGTAGTGTTGGAAAAGAAGGGCAACATGGATGAGGTGCACATAGACGAAGTGAGGCGAAAGGGCTCGCAAGAAGAGATCGGTCGTGAGTCGGGGAGGATGGAAGCTTCTGACACCAGGAAGCAGACAAGAACTCAGTTTGGCCAGTGGGATACTGCTGGCTTTGAAAATGAGGAACAGAAACTAAAATTTCTCAAACTCACGGGTGGCTTTAAAAATCTGTCCCCTTCATTCAGTCGCCCCCTAACATGGTTGGCAGGCCCAACATGGCCCTCAACAAGAAGGTGGCCGACACTCTGCAGCAGAATCTGCAGCAGGACTACGACTGGGCCATGAGCTGGTAGTACAAGCAGAGGGCCGGCCTTGGCTTCTCCACGGCTCTGGACAAAATCTTTTATATTGACAGGAACGCATCCAGGTCAATCAAGTTTGAAGATTAAACTCTCCTGTCTTGTCCCCCCAAACAGCCAACATTGCTTTTATTGTTCTGTTACGCAGATGAAAGCCATAGGACAGTTGTCTTGAATCGAATTCCTGCAGAGATAAAGGACAACTATGTTGATGTGCTTGGACAAAGTGGGGTGAGGGCAGCTCGTTTCAGGAACCAGGAGAACATGTGAGTGGCTGAAACCTACTATTTTCTGTGTGAAGCTTCCGTCCCTGTTGAAGACAGTGAGTATCGATAGCAGTAGCTCACACTTGTCTAGTGCTTACTATGTGCCAGGCACATATGTGTCTCCCTTGCATTAATGTATTTAACCTTTATGATTCTGAAACAGGTGCTATTATTATCCCCATCTTATAGATGAGGAAACTGAAGTTTAGGGATGAAGTAATAACATTGCCTGGGGTCACCCAACCAGTAAGTGCCAAGTGTACTTTTGTGCCCAAGACCGATGTCACTGTTCACCACACTGAATGTCTTCTCTAGGGAATTTCACCCAGAATACTCATTGAGGATTAAAATGTCTCAATTGAAGAAACAGAAGCTTTTTACATGCCTAAATTTCAAACAGGAAGCAGGATTAATGTAAACAGGGGGAAGCAAGCTCATTTTCTCTCCCCCTTCTTGGAGTAGCCACAGGTAAAGAGACGTCTGGATTGCCACCAAGAAGATGTGGCTGAACTCCCTCTGCTGCTGGGAAATGTGTTTCTAAACCCATCTTGCCTTTTGCGTCTGCCGTCCTTCCATCCCCAGTGGCAAGCTTGCATTTAATCTTTCTTCTTCAACTGGATTCTGAACAGGCATTTTAGAGAGCAGTTGGTTAATCCTCCACGTGAACCAATGGCACATTAATTCCCAGGGACGTGTTTATTGGATTCTTTTCAATCGCGAGGAAGAGAATCCCAGGTGACTTCCCTGGAGGAGATCGAATGCCGGGAGGCACAGACGTGGGGATGACAGGGCATTGCCTCATCAGCCTGGGAACAGTGTTTCCAAGCCTTGATGCTACAGCCAGACTCACAAATCTCCAGGTATAACCACCCAAGTGACATGTGATCACCTTCTCCGCACTCACCTAGCATTTTGCTTCCCAAAATTAAGTTCTGATTGGGCCTTTTTCACACCACTTGGCTTGAGCTCTTGCTACAGACATCCTGTCTCAGGCAGGCCTGGACAGCCAGGAAATTCAGTCTCTCATGTGGCAGGGAGTCCTGTCCTGTCATAGGGGGTTGATTCAGCTTCCCGTGAAGGAAATGAATGTTTCCTCTCTGCTCCATCATCCTCAGTGTTGGCTTCATCAGGCTGATGGAAAGATGTTTGTAGCAGTTCCAGGCAGCGTATCAAGACACTAGACAATTACAGAGGAAGAATAAAAACCTTCTTGTGGTTCAAGGAAACTTCCAGAAGCCCTTTAGTCATAACTCATTGTTCAGCAGTGAGTCACGTACCCATTCTTGAGCAAGCCCCTGGCATGTGGAGGGAGACTCTCAGGCCAGTCAGGAAGGAAGACTGAGGTTTGGGTGCTGATGAGATGAACACGGGTCCACTACTGCCCCATGGGGCACAGGTGAGGCAGGCCTGCCTGGGCCCTGACCAAGAAGCATCAGCCAGGTCTAGAGTCCTACAAGTCTGTGTTAGCAGTGATTCAGGTGGGCCACTTCCCTCAGAAGGTGAACTTGGTCTTTCACGGATTCAACCTTGAGATACATAATGGAAGAGGCCTACAAGGTAAGATTCTGCATTTGAGTTAGTTCTTCGGGGCACATCTGCTTCCGACAGGGGAATAAATCTTTCCCAGTCTTGATCCACACTACAGGAACTTGCCTAGTGTAAAAGGAACAAACCACTGCTTCTCTAATCATTTTTATCTTGCTGAGAGATCACACTACAGTTTGGGCCTCCTCAGCTGTCAAGAAGGATTGTGCTCAGCCATCTACTGGGTGCTTCCGGAGAGTGCTGAGCGATTGTCCCTGATCTATCGCCACAGTGGTAGCTCTCATTAGGGTGTGGTGGTCAGGCCTTTCCCCTCTTGCTGTTCAGTATCTTCAGTCTGTGTATGATAGGATTTGACTTTCTAGCTCAGTGTAGCTGAATGAGTTCCACTTGGCTTGGGAAGGTTTATTAAAGTCTGTTCCTGAAGCAGGGTCTAAGCAGAGAAGGCTGGGCAGCCAAGACAGCAGATGCCAAGTGTCCTCACATTGAACTTAGCCTTGTCTCGGCTGCTCTCGTAGGTGCAGACCACTGTTGCTCTAGTGACAGCTACTGCCCTGCAGTTAACTGGGCCTCCATCCTTTTGTAAATTAAACAACATTATCTTGAGTCACCTATCCCCATTTTTCCCCATGTCCTGGGCCCTCCTCAAGCTGTCTGCAAGTTTTTGTGGTGTGATTTCCCATGTTGTTCTTC
The DNA here is from genome assembly GCF_000442215.2 of Lipotes vexillifer. Lineage (NCBI taxonomy): Eukaryota > Metazoa > Chordata > Mammalia > Artiodactyla > Lipotidae > Lipotes > Lipotes vexillifer. The sequence continues at coordinate 527,599 of NW_006796728.1, read as the reverse complement.
ATTTGTTGACTCCATGTAGCACACAGCCTGTCTCCACTGGAACAAGGCGTTTTTTTGATTTTTACTCAGAATCTGGGAGAGATGGGTGGGAGGTCTGGTATTTAAGCACAGCCAAGGTCTTAGCTGAATATGTAACAACGCTGTTCTCAAACTTGTCGGCTGTTTCTCCCTTGGGGGTTCCTCACTGACTGACCCCCCCTCCTATGGCAAGGTCCTTTCCTCCTTATAACTGCCTTTATCCAGCTGTTCCCCAGACCTCGTGATTCTTAACCACTTTATTCCTTGGGGTGAT
>NW_006796728.1:521955-527271 GCF_000442215.2 Lipotes vexillifer | reverse complement strand
CGAGGGAGGTGGCCGGCAGGCGGGCGATTAAACCTGCCACTCCCTGTCGCTTGCATTACCAACTGAATCATGCCCCCCACCCCCCACCCCCATCCAAGTCCTAATCATTGGAACCTGTTAATATGCTGTGATACAAAACAAAAGGGAGTTTAAGGTAGCAGATGGAATTGTTTGCTAATCGGCTGACCTTAATATGATTAGACTGGGCCTACCCAGACAATCCAGGATTAGAAGTAGAAGAGGGAGACAGAAGAGTTAAGAGACTTGCAAGAAACACTCAACAAGCTGTAACTAGTTTGAAGATGAAGGAACCACAAGCCAAGGAATGCAGGTGGCCTCCAGAAGCTGGAAAAGGCAAGAAAACTGATTCTCCCCTAGAGCCTCCAGAAGGAATACAGCCCAGCTGACACCTTCATTTTGAAGGTAAGCCCACTGGACTTCAGACCAGGAGACCTGTAAGATGGTAAAATTGTGAAGTTTTTAGCCACTAAATTTGTAGTAATTTAAAGCAGCAATAGAAAATTAATACAGGCCTCATGCAGAAGTTTTTCTCACTTTCACCTTATTTCCTAAAATTTTTTGATTTTTTTTCTGTTGTTGTTCCATCATCCTTCATGTAGTAGTAGTAGCAGACTTCATGTCATGTAGGCTATGGTCTTCAGAGACTGGCTAATTGATTTAGTAACAGGCTGAGGAAACCACACAAGAACATAGAAAATCTAAGCTTCCACCTGGGCCAGGTAACATATGGTTCAGAAGCTGCTTTGATGTAACAGATACCTGACCAAATGTGAAAGTCCAAGTCCAGGTTAATGGAAGAGCATTAGGAATTCACTGACTCAGGCTTGGGCACTGATGCTCTCTGATGTGTACAGCCTCAATGTAGATGACTTAAAAGTGCATAATTTGTAAATTTGCCAATTGATTTTCATTTGAATAGTATCATATAGTAAAAGTGGTATAGGAAATAATTTTAATGAAAATAATTTTGTGAAATAAAGACCACTTGGGAACATTTGAGCAATACCTTAAAAAAAAATTATTGGTGATGAAATTATAGGGGTTTAATTTTGTTCAGAGTACAAAAATCATTTGAACTATTATATTAATTTTAGAACTGGATATAACACTCAGATTATCTATTAGTGTTTCTCAACTCAAGGGATGTTTCCTTCCAAAGAGCATTTAAAAAAAATAAGAGGAGGCAATTTTGGTTGTCACAAGACTTGTTGGTTGGATTGGCATTAAGCATCCAGATGACACTGCTGAAAGCCTGCAGTGTTCAGGAAGATACCTCAAAACTAAGAATCAACCCACCTCAAATGCCAACTGGAAAACCACAAATTTAGAAAGCAGGAAATCAACAATATAAACAAATTAGTGGTAGAAACAGGATTGAAATTGTCTGAAGACTCTAACTCTGAATATAGTAAGAACTATATATAAGGATATCATTACTTTTGAGGATGATTTTATTTTTCCATTCCATTCATCACACAGATATTAAAATTTATAGGTAGCTCTAGGTGGCAGAAATTCCACATTCTTCAGATCTCCTTGCTTTTGTCCCCTCCTGATGGTGGTCTTCCCATGTGCTCCTCCTGCAAGAGAGAGGAGAGTCTTTGTCATGCAACTCCTTCTGTCATAATCTATTATTGTTTTGCTAGAGCCCCATTGGTGGTAAAGTGTGGAGGCTGTGCCTTAGGGTTTCTGACCTTCACAAATGTTTCGCCAGTGCTATAGCTTTGTTTCCCCCACTCCATTCCCTGGTTACAGAGTTTCTAGTCTATTTCCTTGAACACCTGACCCTTGTTAGTAGTGTCTTTTTCTTCCCTTAGGTGAGACAGGAAGGCTGGAAGAAGCTAGACACAGAGGAATTCCCTTTTCCAGCAGACAGAACCTCTGGCTGTGACTTTGGTCCTGGAAAATAGGCTTTTTTTCATAGAGAAGGCTCTAAGTGTGTTTCACAAGGCTTATCATTTGCCTTCCCTGCTAGAGCCAAGAAAGGATCTTTCTCATATTCTTACCATAGGAACCTGATGGGGATTCTGGAAGTACTTTGAAACTCCTCTGTATTCAGCGTTTCATGAAAATTACCATTTGTGTGTTCCTATCAGTTTATGCCTTCAATGAATTCTGCTTTGGGTAACCTGATCTCAGTTCCTATATCATTCTTGATGTGCCTGTCTCTCCAGATTTTAGAGTAGCTCTTTGCCCAGTAATATCATTGTTTTAATGAGTCCAAGAAAAGTCATTTCTTTTCAGTTTTCTTGTAAGGCCAGGAGTGATAACTTCTAAAGTCTTTACTTCTGTGACTTTACTTTTAAAGAATGCAACCATAAAGCTGGAGTCTTTTCCTTTAAGTTTTCTAAATTTCTGTCTTCTTTCCAGAAAGAACCAACAATTGCAATTCTGACATACCTCAATTACTTATGAAAATTTTTGTCACTTTCTAAAAAGGAATACAGTGGGAAAGAGGCGGTATGAAAAAAAAAAAAAGAACAAAAAAAACTAGTCCAATGGTTTGGGAAGATCATCATAAAGGAACAATCAAACAAGTAATTGCTGAAAATTTTAAATATGAAAGACCAAAAAAACAAACAAAAGGTCAATATTAATTGCCCTTAATCTAATTATATATAGCTATGGGCTAAATTATGTTTCCTTAAAATTCATATGTTGAAACCCTAATCACAGCATGATCATATCTGGATTTACAAGAAGAGGAAGAGAGATCTCTTTCTCTCTCTCCACCATGTGAGAACATCACAAAAAAGCAAACTTCTGAATATTGTTACAACTGAACTCGTTTTTTGCCTTGGTTACAGTCTCACCACTGGGTTGGCAAATGTAAGACAGAGTAGAATATTTCTTCAAAGACTTTAAAAATAAGATGAATACTGAAATGCTAACCCTTGGAAGGCTGGTAGAAACGTGAAGCTTAAATGTAACCAGGCCAACTTTCTGCTAAACCAAAAATACCATTGTCTTCTACAGGATTTAAATGAGACACGAATTTCATAACATAATATTTAAAATACAATATTAAAAACACCATACAAGACACATATAAAACTGGCATGAGGATGAGGAAAAATATGAATTTACATGGGAAAAGATAACCTATAGATGCCAAAACAGAGATGACATAGATGTCAGGATTATCTGTCAAAGATTTTAAGCATCTATTTTTTTTTTTAACTCTGTTTTACTATTTTATGCTAGAAACGAGGTATGATTTGGTAATTTTGAAATAGTAGTTAGCTATTAACCCCCTTTTTCTCCCTTTTTTTTTAAACCCCACATTTGTTTATTTATTTATTTTTGGCTGTGTTGGGTCATGGTTTCTGTGTGAGGGCTTTCTCTAGTTGTGGCAAGCGGGGGTTTCACAGTGTGTGGGCCTCTCACTATCACGGCCTCTTTTGTTGTGGAGCACAGGCTCCAGATGCACAGGCTCAGTAGTTGTGGCTCACAGGCCTAGTTGCTCTGCGGCATGTGGGATCCTCCCAGACCAGGGCTCGAACCCGTGTCCCCTGCATTAACAGGCAGATTCTCAACCACTGTGCCACCAGGGAAGCCCTAAGCATCTATTTTTTAAATGTTACCACAAGAATGAGTAAATTCTCTTGAGTGAATGGAGATTTAGAAGTCTAGCAAAAGTAGAAAATATAGAGAACAAAATGGAAATTTTAGAACTTTAAAATACAATAACCAACTTTTTAAAAAAAGAAATCAAACTCCTAGAATGATCACTAATAGAATGAAAATGACAGAGTAGCCACTGAACTTAAAGGTAAATCAACAGAAATAATACAATTGAATTGCAGGAAGATAAAAAAGTGAAATACAAGAGTAAACAGTCTTAGGGACCGTGGGGCAGCAAAAAAAGGTCTACAATTAATATTGTTGGAGTCGCAGAGACAGAAGAGAAGGAATGTGGTCCTATAAAAATATTTGAAGAAATAATGTCTGATAACATTCCAAATATGGTGAAAGACATAAACTTACATACCAAAGACACTCAGTGAAACCCAAGCAAGATAAATCCCAAATAATCCACTTTCAAGCATAGCATAATTAAACTCTTAAAACTGAAACAAAAAAAGAAAGAAGAAAGAAAGAAAGAAAGAAAGAAAGAAAGAAAGAAAGAAAGAAAGAAGGAAAGAAAGAAAGAAAGTTATAAGAAAGCATGGAGGCCAAATGGAAGTATAAGACTGTTTATAAAGTGCTGAAAGAAGTGTAAACCCATAATTCTATATCCAGTGAAAATATCCTTCAGGAAAGAAAGTTAAGTTCTTCTCAGATGGAGGAAAACTAAGAGTAGTTATTGTCAGTATATCAGGTCTATAAGAATTGCTAAAGGAAGGTTTCCATACAGAAAGGAATTATATAAGAAGAAAACTTAGAACATAAAAAATAAAGAATAGCACCAGAAGTATCATATCGTTAAGTATAATAAACAACTTTTCTGCTCTTGAGTTATTTAAACTCTGTATCACTATTACAATCATAATCTAATAGAATTTTCAATAGATAGATAGATATAGATATGGACATAGATTATGATATAATATATGAGACAACTACAACACCAGTGGGAAGGCAATGGAACCTTCATAATTGTAAGATTACTATTTGATGTGGTAAAATATCAATTGTAAGTAAAATATTAATTATATATATCATAATATCTATAGCAACACCTAAAATATAAAAACTAAGAAGTAGACTAAAGTGATAATAGGTGAATTAAAATGGAATAATAAAAAATGTTTAAATGACTCAAAAGAAGTGTAGAAAGGAAAAGTAGAAAGAAAAATATATAATATACATTATATATACATGAAGCAACCAGAAAATAATGAAATGATAGACTAAATTGAAACAAATTAAAATTATATTGAATTTAATGACTTAAATTCAGCAATTAAATAAAAGAGACTGTTATGTTGATAAATGATCCAAATATATGTATTATACAGGAAACTCATTTCAAATATAGTGATATATGTAGGTTAAAAGTAAAAAGATAGTAAAGATTCAACCATGTTAATGTCAATCAAACAAAAGCAGTGACTATATTTATATTAATAATAAGTGACTTAATAAAGTAGGTAAGAGAATAGAAATTTAATAAGAATATAAAGAAACATTAGAGGGATAAAAGGGACAATTTACTAAGAAGATATAATGGTACTAAATATGTAGATAGCTAATAAAAGAGCTTCAAAATATAAGATGGAAAAACTCACAGAACTGAAAGGACAAATAGAAAAACCCATAATTATAGATGGAGACAACACTCCTTCTTTAGTA